>NC_090997.1:26372045-26675075 GCF_041146395.1 Eulemur rufifrons | reverse complement strand
GACGGAGATCCTCCAAGCTGCAATACTATCAACAATCCATTGGGTTTTTTTTTTTTTTGGGAACACATAGATGCTTTTTTAAATCCAGCAGAAATCTGACTCCCTGGCCTGATTATAATACTCATGGTCATAATTCCAGCACATGAACTGGCACTGCTGCTGGGA
This sequence comes from Eulemur rufifrons, assembly GCF_041146395.1. Taxonomy (NCBI): domain Eukaryota; kingdom Metazoa; phylum Chordata; class Mammalia; order Primates; family Lemuridae; genus Eulemur; species Eulemur rufifrons. Next base: position 26,674,910 of record NC_090997.1, on the reverse strand, counting down.
ATTGTGAGTCATTCCTTTCGGGTTCTTTCTGGTGCTGAAGCAAGTCTATGCAGAGGAAAAAGAGCAGTCTGTCAGGTGAGCTCATCACTGTTATCATCATTGTCTAAGCACTAACTTTCCAAGAGACCAGGCCGTGTATGTGAAAGAGCCCTTGTCAAATTCCAGGAATATCACTGTCTCATGATGTGACCTTGGACAAGGTTACTTAAGTTCTCAGAGCCTCGGTTTTTTGGTTAAAATGGAAAATGATTCCAGAGTTGACACCAAAACTATAATAGTGAATGTATGGGAAGTATTACGCAGATCTAGAAAAATAAAAAATATTATTTTATAACACTGTGGACACAGTATAAAGCATATTAGATATTATTTATATCTCCAACCTTTTCAAAAATATTTGAGATATCTACAATATAGTAAAGGAGAAAAGAAAGACTCCTAAAATAGTAGATGACTATTCATTAGGTCATTTATTCACTCAACAAACATTTATTGCCACTATTCTATGAAAGGTCTGTGAGGCACTGTGAGGATACAAGAATATATAAGATATAGAGCATGTCCTTAAAGAGTTTATAATCTAGGAGGAAAGATTGGACATATACATAAGCAATTCAGAAGATAACATATGTTCTGGGTAAAATGTGCACATAAAGTAACTGCTATGACAGTTCAAAACAGACTAATTGTGAGCAAGGCTTCCTGTAGAAGGAAGGCAATGTAAGCCAGTTCCAACATGTGTTGAGTACCCATTATGTGTACTGCTTTAGGTATTTGTATATTCTTTGTCGCCCAGGCTGGAGTGCAGTGACCTCATCATAGCTCACTGCAACTTCAGACTCCTGGGCTAAAGTGATCCTCCTGCCTCAGCCTCCTGAGTAACTAGGACCACAAGCGCATACCACCACGCCCAGCTAGTATTTCTATTTTTTGTAGAGACAGAGTCTTGTTATTGCTCACGCTGGTCTCAAACTTCTGGCCTCAAGCAATCCTCCTGACCTCCCAAAATGCTAGGATTATGGGTGTGAGCCACCACACCCGGCCTGGAAATTTCTTAAGGCAGTAAAATACAGTGGCTGGAGCTCTTGGTACCAGTTTTTTATGTACTGTTACCAAAAGAGGTGTTGAAAGAGAACCTTGAATAACCTGAAATCTTCAAACAGCCTTTCAGAAACGCTTCTATAGTTTCTCTAAGCTAAATCATCGAATCAAGTTAGAACAAGAGTTGTGAAGGTCTCAATTCCACTAATTTAGGAGTTAGACTCAAGAATTAATTTTGGGCTGAGTGGCTTAGCTCAAGTTTGTAAATCCTAGCATTTTGGGAGGACTAGCGGGGAGGATCACTTGAGGCCAGGAGTTTGAGGCCAGCCTGAGCAACATAGTGAGACCCTGTCTGTACAAAAAATAGAAAAATTAGCTCAGTGTGGTGATGTGCTCTTGTAGTCCCAGCTACTCGGGAGGCTGAGGCAGGAGGCTCCCTTGAGCCCAGGACTTCGAGGGTACAGTGAGCAATGATGACGCCATTGCACTCTAGCCTGGGCAATAGAGTGACATACTATCTAAATAAATAAATAAATTGATTAATTAATTTTGTTTCCTTAAGTTTTTTCATTAATTCAGTATGATGTTGGCTGTGAGAAAAATAAGAAAAGAAAAAAAATATTTTTTGAAAAATAAAATTAAAAATAAAAAGCTTTTTCATTAAAAAAATGCCTCTGTAATATCTTCAAAAACTGCAATTTTAAAGCCTTGTCTGTTATGATATTCAATATCTGGCATTCATATATAATGCCAAAATGACAGATAGATATTGAATGTTTATAATTTTAAAAATTTAAAAAGTAAATGTTTATAACATAAGCTTTGGATGAAAAGATAGACTTTTTTCACATGAACATGTATATTTTTTCTTGTCAGATAAAAGGAAAGAAAGAAAATAACATTTTGAATTTTTCTTTTGCTTTGGCTGCCAGGAAGCTCAGAGTCATTTAGTGCAATCTCATCCAAGGCTTCTGTTTAAATAATTTTGTTTTTATATTTTAAGAAGTGTGAGTTGTCTCATCTTTTTTTGTTGAAATAAGTTGAACATAAATGCATATAAGAATTAAAATACCTTGTTATATTTTTGAAAATACTTGTATATGTATTACCTTGAAGTTCCTCACATATTAACTCAAGGTATAATAAAGGCCCAAGCTGATGTCCTTTTGGAGGAAATATATCTGCTGTGGCAGTTTTGAGAAGGTACTAGTCTTGAATATGAAGGAATGTTTCCTATAAATGTGCATTAATATAGCTCCTGACCTCTGCACACATTATAAGCCAGCTTATAGGCCTATTGATAAAATTATACCTTATCTATATCTAATTTTTTTCTTCTGTTTTTATAGTTATATCTTGGAAACTTGGGAATGACAACAAAACATTATGCTGGGAGTAAGTGATCAGTTAAAAATTCACCCACAGAATGTTCTAGGTCTAGGCAAATAAGATGTGTTGATTCTGTTTTGAGTAGGCTTACTGCAAATTGACACAGAACTGTTTTTTTTTTTCTGCAATAACTTATCGTCTTTCTGGATTTCATTTATAAACATCATCGTGTAAGATACCTGCGAAAGTACATAATAAACATCTCAGACCCTTACTTTATAGTTGTTTTCTCATGATTCTTAAAGGTGATTCTGTCTTATAAAGGAGATCATTTTATAACCTCTGAACTACTTTACATGGTCATTGAAATGGACCAATTGAACTGAATCTTTCATTGTAACAAATAGTAATATCGTATCACCCCCACTCTTCAAAGAACAGCAAAGTGAGTAAATGTATGAGAAAATATTTGTTTTCTGGCTGTTACACTATTGTGTTCTTTTAACCAATGCAAATTATATAATTTGGGGGACTATTGAACTTATGGAGTCCTTTTTTTTTTTTTTAACTAATATCAGTTTGTCCAATTATAGAATTCTTTTCTACCTTAAAGGGAAAGTTCTTTCTATTGCTCTCTTTGCTTGTCTAAAGCTTGTCATAGACACAGTCTCTGTGAGAGTGACAAAGAGCTCTGGCCTTTGATAACTCCTTGGCCTATTTCACCTGAGTTGTAACCAGGGTCCCCGAATGAGAATTATCTGCTGCAGGGACAACGTAAGTGTTGTTTATCATCTGTTTCACTGGAATCTTGATCTCACTTATATCATGGATACGGTTTCTGGACCTCCTTATGACTACGCAAATTATTCAGCCAAACTCAAGTAGCAAAAACAATAGCTGAAATTTCCAATATAGCTCTTGAAATGCTTTGGAGAAAATGGGATATAAAATTTCATAAAATTAGAAAAATAAATGTGGGGTTGGGATAAGGAAATTCAAAACCCCAATCTGGAAGACAAATGATTCAGCTGCCTATTAACAAAAGATTCTTAACCTTATTAACTGATGTAATTCAACACATAAAACATGATCTGGCGGAGCTGTGGGAAAAAGCACTGGAGAGGGAGACAGATGACTTGGGTTCTAGTCTGGGCTCTGCCACTAAATGAGTGTGTGCCCTTGAACAAATCAGTATCTTCCAGCTATCAATTATTTTATCTGTAAAATGAAAGAATTAGATTAATATATTTCATAAAATTCCCATTGGTCTAACAGTCTGTCCATAGGCGTTCCATAAAGAACCCAAGTAGGTAAACTAGCTTTTCAGATTGGTGGTCATTTAAAGTCCATGCTGCATAAGGAAACTGGATAAGGCAACACATGGCCTAGAAGAGTCAGAAAGTGCGGGAGCTTAAGTCCAGCTGTTAATGAGTTACTTACTGCAGAGGAGGAAGACAAGGAGTAGCACATCTGTTTATTTTGCGATTTATACAGGTCAAGGGACAGTTTCTAAAATATATGCTGTTTCCAAACTATGCTCCTTTAGAAAAGAAATAATTTTGGCGGTTGATGGTAATACTTAAAAAACTCAGTTATGGCATTTAGCCATCTGTCATTTACCCTCTTTACAGGTGTTGTTTATGTCTTTTCTGTTTTTGATATAATTAGCTACTTTGGTGTATTCCTACACGGAAGGGTGCTGTCTCTTTCTGATGCTGTGTGAGCTTCTGAAATGATTAGATTGGGGGAGAAAAGCTGAATTGAGACCTGAGTAAAAAACATGATGTTGACTCATTTTATGCTACAATATGACAAGCCAGACATTATTTTCTGTGCAACATTTAAAAATTATTTGCTGTTTTTCTTTTCTTGCTCAATTTTGAAACCGAATGTCCATGTGGTACGTTCCCTACGGCACATGGTCTAGTTAAATGGTCTCCTTACCATCTGTTTACAAAGCAAAAACTTTAAAAGAATAGTAACCTTGACAACAATCATATTGACAATGATATAATAAACACAAGTCATAAGTTTATTAAAGTGAACAATTGTGCCAAAATCTTTTTCAGATGTGTATTTTTATTTTTAGTGTTTTACTATTTTTCCTAATGCTTAGCAATATGAATTGATAAATCTCTTAAAGGCCAAGGCCACCAAATCTCAACATTTAAAGATAAGACTCATGTAAATACCTAACGGGAAAATATTCCCAGTTGTAGAGTCTAGGAAGACTAATGATAAAAAGAGAATGCACACAGAAGAGAGAAAAGTATCAATGCAATAGCAATGTCTATGTAAGAGATCCAGTGGTTAATTTTTATTTGACAACTATATGCTTACTTGTAAATTTATCTGTAGTTTTAAAATACATTGGATTCAGATGTTGGGGCTCCTCACTAGCTTACAGGGAGATGACACATTAAATCATTTCACAGATTTATACAGTTACAGGGTAGAAATGATTGTCTACTGAATTTTAATGTGTTGAATGTTTATTTCAAGTCCATTTACCAAAGTAAGGTATGGTAGAAAATGTCTAACCTGAACAGGATGGTCCTTATTAATTGGTGATCACACTGGTGATTGAATTTCAGGAGTTAAAAATCCATAGTGTTTTCTAGTTTCCTCATTTGTTAATTTGCAAGTTAAGTGTAATAGTTAGAAGTTAACTGTAGCTGTAGCATTGAATTAGAACTGTCACATATAAATTGCTTAATGGCTTACCTGGATTTTAGTAGACTGACCTGTATTTCATATCAATGTCCTCCTTTTTAATTCGATTGAGTAACATAATGGACTGTAATTGAGTCACAAAGCAGGAAATAAGTTTGTGCCAAGTATATGGGACAAACTTGGCATATGTGATGTCTTTATTAGTAGAAAGTCAGTTCTGGTAAATCAACCAGTCAGTTTATCATTAGCATTTCCCTCACCTGGTAAGACAGGACATAGTAGATCCACATCCACATCTCTTACCTGCAATTGTGAAATCCAAAAAGCTATGAAAGAGGAACAATTCTCAAAACTCAAAAGCTAACCTGACCTGACCTGAACTCATTTAGCAGTGAAAACTGTACTGAACTGATATTTGCCTTTCTTGATCTTTATTTATCCTTCTCAGTGTGAATATTCACGTGTTTCACTACAGATATATTAACATGTTTGATAACTGAGTGCTTCCCAGATCCTGCTGAAAGTATAATAAATGGTATATGTACCCTGCTTTCTTTCTAAAATCTGAAAGACACTGAATTCCGAAATAGTCTTCAAGAGTACCTTTTCTTTGAGCTGAAATCTCCTAATGTATTAATACATTTGTCAAGATCGAGTCCTTTTTAATCTTCTCTGCAACTTCCCAGGTGCATTTATGATTATTGCATTATTATTGCAAATATTAAAGGCAAAATCCTGCTCTTGTCCACTCTGTTGTTAGTACACTGTGAAGGCTGTATGGCTTGCTAGAAAGAGCCTTAGTTACAGAGTTAAAGAGACCTAGATTAGGCAGAAACCTGTTAACTGTACAAGACAGAAAACAGGGGAAGATGGTTTCCCCTGGAAAGCACTTTGGAAAAGGTAAAACTCAGGCAGGGGAGTTGTGGAGCAGAACACGAAGGAGCAGGACATTGGCAGAGGTTAACCCCTGAGAGGCTTGGAGTCCAGCCAGAAGCGTAGGTGGAGCAATTTATTTCTCCCTCCCGGTACTGGCAGTCAGTAGGCTCCCGAGCTGCTGGAGAGCTCTCCTTCTACGCTCAAAAGTCCAAAAGCTGCTGCCACCACCAGTGAACTGGGAGCTTCTTGAGGGTGAAGCACCAGGCTGCTGGCGCCCTCAGGGTCACTTCCTGACACCCCAGACCTGAACCAAGAAGGCAGGCACCATATTGCTTCTCCACCCACTGTGCACCTTTGTCCTCCCCAGGGGACTTCAGCCCCTTAGTTTTCATCTCATTCCCACACAAACATTTCCCAATTCCGGCCCAAACTGTGGGAGCCACAGGAAGTCAGTGGGTCCTGGGGGATCTGATCTGCATGACCCCAGAGCCTGGGGAGAAGGAGACAGAGATGACCAGAGTACTAGCTTTCTTCCATTCAGACCCTTTTCCTCCCCTTCCCCTGCTCTGCCTGAGGCTGCTGAGAGATGGTTGAGCTGGGGCTCGCAGGAACTGCTTTTCTTCTTGGTTGGTGCATCCACCACACTGGGGCTCCCACAAGAGTGTGGGGCTCCAGCCTTTCTGGACTCTTTTTCTCCCCTTCCCCTCCCCCACTTGCGGCTGCTGAGACAGACAATGGAGTCACTGCACTGAGGCTACCACAGAGAATGGGGCTCAGGTCTTTCCTCTGGGGGCCCTGCAGCAGACTGAGGGGTGCTTGGACTGTGAGCTCCTTGCTTGCCAGCCCTCCCTGGTGCTGCTAGCCCGGTGACTTCATCAGAGTGGGGCCTGCTGCAAGGTGGAGGGACATTGAACCTGCTCGGGCACCGCCTGGGCAACTCAGGACCAGTGTGCTTCTGGCTCGGCATGGCCAGGTATTGATCTTCAGGACCAAAGGTGGGTCTGCAGGCTAGATCCTGTACCCCCAGGTCTCGGTCACATTGCTCAAGGGCAAGGAGAGGAGATTTGTGATTGGGTGAGGCCACTGTGACTCTCCCTGGCAGCATTGCCTGGAAGCTGGGAGCAGACCTTTGACCCCTGCTTAAATAGATACCTTGCCAGCTTTGGTAGAGCCTGAGGACAAGCTCGCCCAACCCAGGCCTGCCCAGCTGCACTCCCTCACCTGCCTCTGCGGTGCCAGACAATAAAGACTCACCTGGAAGTTCCAGGGCCCCACTCACCCCCTGGGGTATTAGAGTGCTTCTCCTGAGGAACTAGAGCTGAGCACAGACCCAAAAACAACATTGCAGCTTGTTCCTTCCAGCAAGCACCACCTACTGACAGGGAGGTCAATTTGCATGCTCTTTGCAGCATTTACTGACTCAGTCATACAGGGTGTGGTTGAGTCTCACCCACAAGCACTACTCACTGTCTCAGAGATTAAACTTGGTGTGCCATTATCCAATAAAAAAAAAAAAAATCCAAAAATAAGAAGCAAAAGCTGCTCCAGATGAGAAAAAATCAGCAAAAGATCTCTGAATACATGAAAAATCAGAGTGAAAGGACACCCCCAAAAGAAAACAATAATTCCATACCAATGGAAACCAACCAAAATGAGAATATTGAAATGACCAAGAAAGAATTTCAAATATGGGCCGGGCGCAGTGGCTCACGCCTGTAATCCTAGCACTCTGGGAGGCCGAGGCGGGTGGATCGCTCGAGGTCAGGAGTTCGAGACCAGCCTGAGCAAGAGTGAGACCCCGTCTCTACTAAAAATAGAAAGAAATTATATGGACAACTAAAATATATATATACAAAAAATTAGCCAGGCATGGTGGCGCATGCCTGTAGTCCCAGCTACTCGGGAGGCTGAGGCAGTAGGATCGCTTAAGTCCAGGAGTTTGAGGTTGCTGTGAGCTAGACTGACGCCACGACACTCACTCTAGCCCGGGCAACAAAGTGAGACTCTGTCTCAAAAAAAAAAAAAAAAAAAAAAAAAAAAGAATTTCGAATATGGATTGTAAGGAAGCTGGATGAAATACAAGAGTAAATAGAAGCTCAACATAAAGAAACCACAAAAATAATGCAGTAAATGAATGAAAAATTCACTAAAGAAATTGAATTACTAAAAAAAAAATCAAGCAGAGCTTCTGGAAATGAAAAATTCATTCAAAGAAATACAAAACACAGTGGAAAGCCTTAAGAATAGGCTACATCAGGCAGAAGAAAGAATCTCAGAGCTAGGAGATAATACCTTTCAAGTAAACAAATCAGTCAAAGAGAAAGAACAGAAAAGTAAGAGGAATGAAAAAAGCCTATAAGAAATAGGGGATTCTATAAAGAGGCCTAACATAAGAATCATAGGCATCCCTGTGGGTGAAGAAGAAAATACCCAAGGGCTGGAAAACCTATTTGAGCGAATACTTGAAGAAAATTTCCCAGGTCTTGCTAGAAATCTGAACATCCAAGTACTAGAAGCACAATGGGCTCCTGGGAGATTCATTGTTAAGAGGCAATCACCACAACATATAGTCATCAGACTGGCCAAAGTTAACACAAAGGAGGAACTCCTATGAACTGTAAGGTGAAAGCATCAGGTAACTTACAAAGGAAAACCCATCAGACTAACTGCAGACTTCTCAGCTGAGAATTTATAAGCCAGAAGGGACGGGGGCCCCATTCTCAGTCTTCTCAAACAGAATAATGGCCAGCCTAGAATGTTGTATCCTACAAAACTAAGTGTTTTATATGAGGGAGAAATAAAGACTTTCTCAGACAAGCAAACACTGAGGGAATTTATCAAGACCAGACCTGCCTTGCAGGAAATACTCAGATCTGCATTATATATTGATCAGCACGACAGACACCCACCAGTATAAATTAATCCAAATGCTGAAGGTCAGAGCCCATTTACCACAATGACTCAAGAGGTAAAACAAAGCAATAAAATTCTACACACCAGGATGAACAGAAATCCACTCCACTTATCAATTCTTTTAATAAATGTGAATGACTTGAACTCCCCACTGAAGAGACACAGGCCGGCCGCATAAATAAAAAAATACAAGCCAAGTATCTGCTGTCTCCAGGAAACGCATCTAACCAACAAGGACGCATTCAGACTCAAGGTGAAGGGATGGAAAACAATATTCCACGCAAATGGAAACCAAAAGAAAGCTGGTATAGCCATTCTCATATCAGATAACATAGACTTCAAATTAACAACAGTGAAGAAACACAAAGATGGTCATTATATAATGGCGAAGAGAATAATTCAACAAGAAGACACAACAATTCTAAATATCTATGCACTTAACACAGGTGTGCCCAGATTCATAGAGACCTAGAATCAAATCCTGGTTGGGCTGCTCATAGCTGTGTATCTTGGACAAATAATTTAACACCTCTGAGCATTACATTTCTTTATATGTAAAATTCTAACGCTGATATGTACATTCTTCCCCCTTTTATTTGTCTCAACTTCAAAAAACTAGCAATCCTGGTTGTGTGGAGTACAGTTACAGTTCTTTACCATTGTTGAATTCCATTGCTAGTTCTTTCTTTGCCATGGAGATGCCCAAAATGCTAAAATTTTATACTTGCCAGTTATAAAATTTATTCCTGCCCTTTTTGCCAAGGGTTCAAGATATGTAGCTGTGAGTTTAGATACAAGTAACTAAAAAAGTAAATAAAACCAATAGAATTTATATTGTGCTTATTAGTGAAAGTAAAATAGCAATCTAAGTTGTACTCTGGCAGCAATAGAGTTATGGAAAAGATAGTGAAAATATTTTTCATAGTCAATGGGTACTTTTAAAACCTATTGGGTTTTTCTAAGTGTCAACAGGTGCCTTTAAAAACCATTGGGTTGCATTCATAGAAAAATTTTTTGACATTATTTTGGACATAGTCTATGTTTAGGGATGGAGGATGGCTGCCCTTTAATTTTTAAATTCTCCATCAATATCTATTGTGGAATTTTAGATCATTCTTGGCAATATCATATATATATAAACATAATATATTACTATGTAACATATATGTATATATTATATAGTAATGGCCCTTGTTTTGAGTTTTTAGAGTTTATTTCCCTTTCCAAAATTGTTTCCTTTGTCCATAGTGCTATTGTTAATTGAGGTTATCATCAGGAGATCCTCCACCATTCAAACGGTTTCATTTTACAGGATATCACGTGTGCATACCTTTATTTTCCATCTTAAATTTCTCATTAAAATTCAGAGTCCTTCAGACTAAGAACATTAGGCAAAACCTGGTGTAAGAAAATGTGTGGTTACCATGGGTATTAGGAGCTATTCCAGGTCTGTTTGACCTCTTTTCTTTATTGCAGGTAATTTATTCTCATAACATCGAAAGTTGCTTCACAGGAGAGACTCTATTCTTTGATAGTTGTCTTTATGAAGGCTGTCAAGAAAGTATCCACCCATGTACTATGAAAAATACATTAACAATGGCTGGCTATTTTCTGGAGAGCTCCTGCATAATGCTTTAATGCCGCTGTTCTGAAAGATCAGATTTTCTAGATGTATTTTATTCTTCTTAATATTTAGCCCATAATATTATCCTTATTTAATAATAATATGCATAATTTATTGCACACCTACTACACAGCTAGCATGTGATCTCATTTAATTCTCAAAGCCTTTCTTTATGGTAGTATTATCAATTAGGATTAGGTCTGGCAGAGAGAGAATTAAATACCCCAAAACAATTGTTTAGTCACAGGATTTATTTCTCTCTCTTTCTTGTTCAAGAAGTCCAGAAGTAGCCAGGTGCAGTGGCCCACACCTATAATTCCTTTTACTTTGGAGGCAGGAGGATGGCTTGAGCCTAGGAGTTTAAGGCTGCAGTCCATTATGATTGTGCCTGTGAATAGCCACTGCATTCCAGCACAGGCAACATAGCAAGACCCCATTCTTAAAAAAAAAAAAAAAGTTTAGAAGAGTCAGTCCAGGGCTGATATGACATGGTGACAGGAACTCAATTTCTTTCTGTCTAATGCTTCTGGTATATATAGCTTTTATTCCCAAGGTAACCTCATAGACAAAGGAGACTTTTGGAGCTCCTGTCATTATGCCTATATTCTAGCTATAAGAAGGAGGAAGGGGAAGGAAGTCCCACTCGGTCTCTTTAAGGACACTTCCCAGAAGTAGCACATACCATTTCCACATATATCCCAGAATTTAGACATATGACCACACCTACTTGTGAAAGAGACTTTTTTCCCCACGCATCTGTGTGTGCAGCTAAAAACTAAGATTCTGTTGCTATAGAAGAAGAGGAGAGTGGGTATTAAGAAACAGCTAGCATATGCCATGTTTGAGTGCTATCCCCAACTTACAAATGGAAAAAATTGAGTCATAAGAAGTTAAATTGACTTACTAAGAGCTCACAGCTGGTAAAGCCAAGATTGAAACCCAGGTCGGTCAAACGTCAGAGCTCTTAAGCACTACTTTGAAGTGATTGTACTTTAAAACAGTTATTTGACTTTATTCTGCCTCTCCTACTAAATTAGTATAAAGAAAACCTTTCTGACTTAGTTGCTAGATCAAGCTATTGAAACAATGGAATCCTTTGTTTTACCAAGCTTTCTTGGCAAAGGACATAGTACTGGTATCAACTTGTGCAATGAAGCCTTTACTTTTGCTGACCTTTTGGATAGGTGGATTCACAGAATTTAGTGACAGGTTTAGAAAATTGCCCGGTGAACAGATTAAAGTCTTATTTTCAGTTTTCTACTTGTTCAGGGTTGCAACAGGTTTAAACTTCATTAAAATATGCTTTGCTGTTCTATTGATGGTTTAGATTTTAAACAAAATAATAAAGGAACAAAATTTTTAATGGGACCAATAAGAATAAATAGAAAGGAATGATTTTACTGTAGGAAAAAATCAGTAATATTATGATTTTTTTCTAAAGATAAATTTTTAAAATAATGACAACACACCTTAGAATAAATCAGACTATACTACTTCTATGTTATTTGGAAATTATTACATTTTGATAGTTAACCTGTAATTTTCTTTTTTTTTTTTTTTGAGACAGAGTCTCACTCTGTTGCCCGGGCTAGAGTGAGTACCGTGGCGTCAGCCTCGCTCACAGCAACCTCAAACTCCTGGGCTTAAGCGATCCTACTGCCTCAGCCTCCCGAGTAGCTGGGACTACAGGCATGTGCCACCATGCCCGGCTCATTTTTTTTGTATATATATATTTTAGTTGTTCATATAATTTCTTTCTATTTTTAGTAGAGACAGGGTCTCGCTCTTGCTCAGGCTGGTCTCGAACTCCTGACCTCGAGCGATCCACCCGCCTCGGCCTCCCAGAGTGCTAGGATTACAGGCGTGAGCCACCGTGCCCGGCCTGTAATTTTCTTATTTATGTAAAAATCTAAATCATATGCATTATGAACTAGGGTTTCCTTTCCTTCCATTTTTTCTCTTCCCTCCCTCCTTCCCTCCCTTCTTCCTCCCTTCCTTCCATTCTACAAAGGTTAATTTGTTATTTTGTTTTTCTTTAGATTAAGTTTTGTTCAGGTTTTTATCTCTGCCTAGCTCACAGAGTTTTGAATCTTTCTCATGTTTGCCTAGCTCTTTGCTTTCTAGCACAAGGGAGAAAATGTGAGTGTGAATGAATAAATCAACAAAAAAATAAATATCATGCTTTATACATGTCACAACTTAATGTTGCTATGTGGCTTAAAACTTTCAACATTTTAAGGAACCTCTGTAAATTTATCAATATTTTCCAGAAATGCTACTGGGATAAATGATATATATCAGTTATTCAACAAAGTCCTTCACTTAACTAACCACTACAGCACTGGGGACCCTGAGTGGTTTGCTCAGAAGTCAATAGACATTTTTTACTGCTGTGAAAACTTATAGAAAAGTCACTTCAAAATGAAGATACATATGATAAGAAGTCAGAGGGAACAGTGATCACAGAACAGATCAAGGGTCAGGGCACAGAGTTTTCTACTTATTTTCTGTGAGCCTTTGGTTCTTTGTAAACATTAAGCAAGGACAGGACCAGCGACCAAATGATGTGGGCAGAAGAACACAGATGATTAGTCTTTAACAGATTTTTCACTAATCGTTTTATTTATTATTAACTTGCATCTTAAATAAGTAATACTTTCATAAATATTCCTTTTTAAACATTTTAAAGTCCCATTAGTATAAAGGCAAAACCCCCATTTTTTAATGAATCTTTTACCAGCAGTATCTTCACAGTTTTTCCAACTGGACTAATGTTGGAAATAAGTTGCAAAGTGTAAAATTCAGGAATTGTGATTATTACAGCCTACAGGCCAAAAGCGTGGGCAGTGGAGACAGATGACATGGGTATGTATATCACTTTGCCTGTGAAGTGCAATAGCTTTTCCTAATCTTTCAATGCTTCAGTTTCTACTGATGATGATCAGCAGATGCTTACTCTGTGCCTTGAATGCTTCACAGGGATTATTTATCTTTACAACAATGCTGTACAGGAGGTACTGCTGTTTATCTAAATCAAATTTGAGAAAGGTGTGCCAAAAAACTTAAGTAATTCACTTAGCTAGTAAGCAGTGGAGCTGGGAATAATTGTAGTACTTAATTTATACATTTATCTTGAGAAGAAAATGAGAAAGATGTATATAAAGACTTTAGCATAGTTCTCTGCACATAGTAGATATTCACTTATAATTAATTTCAAGACAATTTTCAGAGTAGCTTTGAGAATTTGAAATAATTTCCTTAACATTTTTTTTTTATTTTGGCAGAGTTTGCAGTTTACCTAAGTGTCTTGGATTTTAGACCCTAAATCTAATATATTAGAACTTTTTTCAAAACATGGCTTATTTTTCTATGGTTTTGAACTTATCCCTCAGAATCAAAATTGGAAAATATTTTTACTCTACTATATGATTTTTCTTATGCTTCCTACTGAGAGAGAGATCTCTCTGATGATGAAATACACACATTGGGATTTGTTACTATTTATGTATGTGCATTTTAAAGAGAGTTTAAGCCTCCATATTATTTATGATGTTCTTGGCTGCATGTAATTTAAAAAAGTTAAAAGTGGTGAAACTATAAAGATACCTCTTTTATCATATGGCAAGGAATCTGTAGGTAGTTCTGCTCCTGGATTGGCTCAGCTGTCAATAAGAACCCAAGTTCTTTCCATTTCCTCATGCTCCCATTCATAGTGTGATGACTTGGTCCGCAAGCTTTATCCTTCATTGTTGCAAAATGGCTGCTGCATACACTGACATCACATAACTACCTGGAAGGAGGATCATTTCTTTCCATGCACCACCTTTTTTTAAGTGAGGAGTACCTTCCCCCAAAGTTCCCGCAGAATTAGCCCCATTAGTCACAATTGCTTTTCATGCCCAGGCATAAGTCATTCATCGTGCAAAAGGTATGAGACTAACATGATTGACTTACACCAATCAAGATAGATTTTTCTGGGACTATAGAGGTGTTTATCCTCCCTTAGATAATATGTTCAAGGGTAAACAAACCTGGGATTTTGTCAGCAAGGAACAAGCAAAGTAAGGCAAACAAAGTTTTCATTGCACATTTTTCTTTACCCAGAAATTATACTCAAAATAAGAATTCAACACAAAATAAATAAAGCATCTTTACAACCCACAAGTTTTGGTATGATGCTTAGTTTCTCATCTAAAATTCATTCACTCTATTCTTTCAAGAAATAATCTTTGACCACTTACTACACGTCAGGTACTATTCTCAGTACTGAGGCTAGAGAGTTGAACAAGACAGACGTGTTACTACGTTAGGAATGCTTCCAGCAGCAGCTAACAGAATAGGCAATGAAAAGTGGCTAAACTGTAGGGACATTTAATGTTTACCTAGCAGAAATTTAGAGAGAGGCAGCTGCTAGTCCATCCCTTCTAAAATGAGAGCAAGGCTCCATGTTCTTTCTTTTCCGTGTCCTTAGCATGCTGGCTTTTGTCTTTATTCTTGTCACATCATTGTTCCCTGATTACCATAGCTCCACACATCTCATCTGATACGTAAATTTGATCTGAATTGGGGATTGAGATCTGTAAGGCTTCACTTGGGCTTATCTTGTGGATATAAGATGTTGTATGGAGGGATAGGAATGTAGAAGCAGACACTTGTGTTAAATATTAGATGATTGTTACTCCTAGGGTAAAAGGTACCAAGAGCACAGCACCCACTGATTTCCATATGTGACCAACCACATTTTATTGCCATCATTAGCTTATTTGTCTAGCTGCTCCTCTAAATAATTCTCTTCCTGAAGGAAGACAATATGTTTAGCTTTTTTTCTGTATTCCCGGCACTGAGGATGGTCTCTGGCACATAGTAGGTTGGGGGAAGGAGATTATCTTTCAGGGAGGAAATATGGAGAAAATGTTCAAATATTATATATTAAGGAGTTAACACAAAGTGCTTAAAAAACTAATTTAAAAAATAAAAGATAGTCAAATAATGAAAAGGTTAGGTGGCAGCTAGAACTTCTTAAGAGGGGTAATTTAACTTTTAAAAAATTTTTTTCTTCTGTCTGGGAGAGTGCTTTTGAGATCATGTGGTGTTTGTGCAGATTGCTTGGGTCTGCATGGCACAGAAGTGGGGCTAAAGTACACATGAGGTGGAACTCAGAAATAGCCTGTCAAAACAAGCGTGATTTAGAGCAGTTGCCCCACACATTGTACCACTTTTATAGCACTGAAAATGGCAATGACGTACTTTATTGCAGTCACAAGCTGCCTTTACTATGTTAGATGAGTGAATCCAACCAGCTCTTCTAGAAGCTCAGGGGTTTGTTGCTGTTGTTGTTTCTTTCTTTCTTTAAAAAATTCAAAAATAAATTTGCCCCAATATTAATTTTTAACAGATGCTTTATTTGATTGTTACATTACAAATTTCCATTTCATTGGTGATATTCCTTCATCCTAATTCTCACATACTCATGTTTTGAAAAATCAGTGCAACTTTCCTTAAAAGAGCAGGGCTTTGTGTTCTACCTCCATACAAGGCATGCAACAGTGTGGGAGACAGGGCAAAACTCTGTGCTAAACTGGACCCCATCCCAGGTGCAACTAACTAACTTCCCCGGGGCCTTGGCCAAGTCAGCTAACCTATCTACTGCTTGATTTCCGTGCCTCTAAAACAGAGGTGTGTGAGAAGATGATCTCTTATGATTTCTCCTAGCTTTTATGGCTATAGCATATTAAATTCCTGTGTTTCTAGGAACTGAGGAGGGTTAAGGGTTAATATTTACCCTACAAGTTAGGTTTATCACTTCATTCTTTATAATAAAATTTTCATCTTATGAATTATTATATCACACATTTAAGAAACTATGGCAGCTATATAAAATAATAGAAAACCTAACAAAGGTACAATTAACACTTTTTTTTTGCAATTGGCTTTCACTATGAAGTGTCCAGCCTCCTTTATTTTTCATTTATTTATTTTTTTAATTGGCTTTGACTAGGAGGTGTCTAGTCTCCTTTTATTTTTTTGAGACGGGATCTCTCTATGTTGCCCCGGCTGGTCTCGAAGTCCTGGGCACAAGCGATCCTCCCTGCTTGGCCTCCCCAGTAGCTGAGACTACAGGCGCACACCATCCCACCCAGCCGGACATTTGATAAACAGCATGCATACACATAATTGGGGTCATACTGCATTTAGAGTTTTGTATCCTTTATTTCTCTGATTTTATATTGTGAGAATTTTCCTATTCCATTAAAAATTCTTAAAAAATATTTTCCTTTCTTACAAAATTTATATTGTTAAATGTAGCACAAATATAAAACCCGTGTAAATGAATTATTATAAGGCAAATACTCTTATAACCCTCACGTCCCTCAGCCACCCCAGAAACACTCTTCTAACATAACTGTTTCCCTCTTTGCTGAAATTAATTGTCCTAATGACTTTTGATCATTTCCTTATTTTTCTTTATATTTTTGCCACTCAGTGTGCATCCCTAAACATTATCATCTTAGTGTTGCCTAAGAATGTAATTTTTAACAGGAGTTTATTATTCCATCTTATAAAGGTACATATATTTATTTAAGTACAGCTTATTAGATTAGTTTTTGGCAGTCTATTTTTTAAATTTTATTTTTTGAGTAGATATCTGTTTACATAATGCAAAATTTTAAAGGTGCAAAAGGGAAAGCACTGAAAAGTCTTCCTTTTACTTTGTCTTGGCTATTTCTATAACCAGTTTTAGGAAGTTATTTTTGAGAAAAAATGAGCCTAAGTATGGTATTGATATTTTTTTTCAGGTTAATGTCCTAAACTAATCTTCTAAGTAGGTACAAATTATAATTCTTAGGAAAGCATTCAAAAAGTTGATTTTTCTTTTATATGAAGTTGGTATAATTTTTTGGCATAAGGTATATATTGAAACTAGTTAAATACATAATGTTGAACAGTCTTGTGAATTGGTTGTGAAATAACTAATGAAAAAGACTAGGATCAAACTAGACGTAGACAGTGCTGTGGCATTTTGCTTTGTTTTACTATGGAGTTGAGAGACCCAAGTTACTTTCCTTGTCTCTTGGGCGCAATGGAAAACAAGTTTCTTATGTTTTGCTCCAGCAGATCAATAAATAATATCATGATGATAACATATGTTATGTAAAAATGCATTATTAAGTTTGCATAAGTGGAGGAAGTACCATTTAACCTGACTGAGATGGACACCATTTTTATGAATTAGAGTTCTTTGTTTGCAAGGAATAAAACAGACTCTGCTTAACCTAAGGAAATTTACTGGGAGGATTCAGGTACTCATTGTTTGGCATAAGAAGCTGGAGAATCAGGCTTTGAAATGAACGCAACTTAGGAATGCCAAAAACGGTCTCATACCAAAATTGGCTTTGGATATTTACTAGATTCTAGTACAAACTGTGTTCCCGATTATGGAACATCAGATGGCTATGCAACTAGAGCTACCCGTCATGGTATTACCAGAAACAATGAGTGGTAAATTTGGATGGATGTCTCAACAGACTTATGATAGAAATGAAATGTTTGAATCCAGCCTGAATATGTCCAGAAGGCGTGAACAAACATGCACATGTATCTCAAACTCCCATGTTACCTGTCTCTGTTGCACCAATACTCCTCCCTCAACTCACACCCAGGCTTCACAGGGGAGGGGGAGAGGGTGGTACCCTATGGCCAAGTAATGGAAGAAGAGATAACTTGGGTCCAGTTTGCATATGAATTCTCACGGTATGTTAGTGCTACTGGAAAGTGGATTGCCACCACATTACAGTCCCACCCATGGAAGGGCAATCTTGAAAAGAAATCCTCCCCATAGGCAATGTTACGAGTTGTGCAAATGGTCCTTCCCTTAGTATGGAGAGAGAATTGTACTTTGGTATAAACATACAGGAGCTCTGGGGCAGTAGGGTGTGGTTTGGCTGGCTTGTCAGGGGCATGACAGGAACAAAACCGGAAGATTGCCTTCACAAGTCATCCTTGTATTGGCTCTCGCATCTTCCTTTCCTCACTCTTCTGTTCCCTCACTCCTGCTTCCCTAGAATTGCAGGGATATTATTAATAAGGTAGTAGCACATAAACTTTTGCCTCAGGCTCTGTTTTGAAAGGACCCAAAACCTTTCTGAGAATTTCAGTGAAATATTTATTGGCAAATCAGATTCCCTGACCAAATTATACTTGCTCTGCCCAAGCAATAATATATGTCAAGTGATAGTTCAAGCTATTTTTTTTATTACTGTTTTCCTTATTAGAGAAAGAAAATGAAGAGAAGCTTATTCGAATTATTTCTGATAACTTTCAAATATAACCCTTCTCTGGAAATCTCTCTACGGAGTTAACTGTTTGTAAAATAATTGGGCTAGCAATCAGAGATAGAAACTTGTTTGCGAACAGATTAGATAAGAAAATTGTCTCATCAACAAGAACAAGGAGAAGCTACCTCATTCTCCTTGCCTGAGAAAAATCAATATGTAATCAAAATTTTAAGTTTTTTCTTTAAAATTGCCCAAAAGATTGAATTTGACTATTTCTCAATACTGCCAACTCTGTCAAAAACCTAAGCAAAGGTTGTAAGTATCTTTCAAAGTATTTCTCCCACTTCTGCTCCTTGATGAGTCTGATGTTAAACAACTGCTGACTGTCCCCTCAGTTTAGCATTTGGCATAGTCCCTTTTAAGGACTTTCGAGGTACTTTGTGTCCAGTTCAAAATAAAGAATGGCAGGATTTCTTAACTAAAGAGGTAGGGAAAAGCATAGGAACATCATTCCTTGGCCTCACTTTATATTAAATAATACTTGGTAGAGGGGAAGGTAGAAAATATCAATAAGTTAAAAAAAAACATGTTACCAACAGGAACAAGGAAGCAGCAAGGAGAGTCAAAATGTGGGAGGAGGTGGGCGTTCTAGATAGTATAGGGCAATAAAGAAGAACACGAAGGTCATGGCCAAGGCCGTGACCTTGCCAGTTGCTGGTGCAGACTAGTAATGAAGCACAGCTGATCTAATAATTTTAGGTGACATCATCCATACCTTCCACTGTGACAAACCACTTTCTCATCAAATCAGCTGATTGTGTTGCCACTCAGCAATGGGGAGAAAACTGTTAATGAACTGTCTCATGAACCTCTCAGAGCTTTCTACCACTTTGAGCTCCAGCTTGAATAAAATCCACTTAGCCCTTCCTGTATTTCAGTGATTAAAATTACCCAACAATGATAAGGAGCTTTCTGGGTTTTCAGAATGGCTGTAAAGAATTATTTTCATGTAACCCTGAGTAGAAAATAGGTAATTTATAAAAAATGGTTAAGGATGGTATATTGAGCATCTTTAATTTGTGACTGCCCAGCATTCATATCCCCTTTCTAACAGCACCACATTTTTTTTTAGAAGAATTATAATTTTATTATTATTGTTGTTGTTACTATTTTGGATTCAGCCTGGTGGACTTGTACTCAGAGGCCCTTCTTAGCCAAAGCTTCTGTATGTGATTGAAAGTAGGCCAATCCGACACTCATTCCCTGGAATTTAAATCCTCAGTAGAGGATTAAAGAGAGAGAAAATGGTAGGAATTCTTCTATTCCAGAGGTGAAGCCCTGGATTTTTGCCACCATGAGAGCATTCTTGTCATCCCCAGATCTTGAACTACTGGGAATATCGGCACATTTCAAAATCTGGTTCTGCAGCCTTACTTCCAGATAATGAGGTCTGATATCTTTCAGTAAATTTCTTTTCCCTGAATGAACCAGAGACTATTTCTGTTGTTTGTGTCTGTAGAACTCTGACTCATTGAAAAGTTGTACCTTACCAATTAGGTAAGTTAAAGAAAAATTGACTTTAAAAGCTATAAGATAAACAGTATGGGACCATAGCTAGAAGTAATGCCATAGTGATGTAAACAATTTTTTAAAAAGCCTGCAGAAAAAATTTACTAATGGGAAATACAACTTCACAGAGAAAAAATGGAGAATGGAAAAAATAAGGTAATATTGAACAAAAACCCAGGAAATATATTTTTGAGAATTTTCTTATGGCAAAAATATGAAATTGATGACTTAATAGATATTCTTAAAAATATATGGCATTAATTGATGAATTACTGTTGACAGATTAGTCACTTAGCGTAGCTGGAATTCTTCCTAATTACTACTTGCTCCTCATTATTTAGATTCTCTAGAAATTTCTGGCTAAGTCTGTATATTATGTACTGAGAGATAAAATTTCAAGGCCGTGGAACTTGATTTGACTCAAATTCTCTCAGAAATGAAAACAGAGTTTAGTCAGATGGGATTTAATAGGATCCAAATTTCAGGATTTATTTATTTTTCCCTTTTTGAAGGTTCAACAACATTGATGACTCTTGAGGGGAAGAATGTCTTGATATATCACATTTTAAAAAAAGCAAAGGCCTAATTGCTTGTTACATTCCATCTGTATCATTATCCTGAAGGATCATCAAGTATAATCCCCTTTATTAGTAGACTTAATATATTACCTTTCTTTTTTTAGGCATTTTTTTGGTGATGGAAATGAACGTTTATTTGTTTCCTATGTCTGAAGTTCATTCTCATAGAAATTATGTAAAATAGAATGAGTCATAGAATATCAGATATCATAACCTTTATTACAGAAGCACTTTGAGAATTATTGCTCGAACAGGCAAGCAGTTGGCACAAGGAAAAAACTGAATGGAGCCTGATGTTACAATTACACCTAGAATTAACTCTGCTTTTTCTCAGAAGAGCCAGCGCTTCTCTAATAGCTACTTAATTCCATCTAAAGAGAGAAGGTTCTGAAGTCTTTCCTCTTATCTTGAGGTGGTAAAGCTCCCTTTGCATCTGATAAGTCTATACGATTATAAATTTGCAACTCAAACTGTACCATGATAGAGAATTTACAATAATGTTCTGTTAGTGTTCTAAGTCTCCGTATAGCTCTGAGATCTTAAAAGATCCAAGAACAGCAGGATCTTCATTAAGAAGTATTTTCTTGAAAATATCATCATGCCACTACTTTGTTGTATCTGTTAGGTGTGCTTTTAGCTGCAAATAACAGAAAAATCTAACAATTACTTAAGCAAATAATGCTTTGTTTTTCTCACATTAGACAGCAGCTGGTTTTAGGGCTATACAATGACTCAGTAAGTTTTTCCAGGATACATGTTTTTATTTCTCTATTCAGCCATACATGGCGTATTTACTTTTTGCTTCATAGTCTCAAAATAGATGCCACAGCTCTATGCACTGTTCTTACCTTGAAGGCTAGAAGAGGGAAGGGGTGGTGACAGGTAGCTCCCCTCTCATTTTTTCCTTTTAAAAAGAAGCCAAGCTCTGAACAGAAGCCTTCTATTATATAATAGGCTCATGTTCTCACTTGCCAAAACATAGTCACACACCCACCCGTAAACCAATCCCTGGTGAAGGTGAATAGCATTACCATGATTAGGTTAAAACCAACTGTTACCCATCTCAGAGGTCGAGGGAGGGAGGTTCCAGGGGAATCAACATTCCCTAGATAAAGGTATCTGTTCTGATCACCAAAACACAGAAGAGGAGAATGTTGTTCTGCATGGAGTAATACTTTTTCTACCCTTTGTCCAGCTGGTTCTTTTGCATTCTTTAGGTCTCCCTTTAAATGCCATCTTTTCATAGGAGGCATTCTTAACCACATTATCTGAAGTAGGTTACCACCCTCCCCCATTATTTTAAATCACAGAAAACCATCCATAGCATTATTCTCAATCAGTAATGATGCATTTTTTGCTGATTTAGTTTTGTCTGTCTCCTCTTTGCCCCTTTTGCCCAAGGATAATGCCCCTTTGGGAGAAAAAGCACTTTAATGGACCTATTGGTTTGTAGAGCAAAATGCAAATCCTATTCCATTATTGAGGGATATGACTAATGAAGAACTTAACTGATTTACATAATAAGAAAGTTGTCTTTCTGTTGGGCACAGTGCAGATTAGTCTATGGTCAGGCATAAATGATCTTTCTCCAGTGTTTGAATCCCAGACAAAATTGGGGATTTGGACTTGGCGGAGGGAAATGATAAGGATATCACAAACAGGTGTGTTCATTCCTTGAGTGTGATGGAAGGTGAGGGCTAAACAGAGACACAAGCAAGCATGATAATGATAATAATAATAATAAACAATCATTGGGTGTTCACTAGCATCAGGCAGAAGTAATACAGTGACATGTTTGGTTTTCAGAGATATTTTTGTGTGATGAGTGCCCTCGAAAACTGTGGTTCCTAACCCCTGGGCCACGGACTGGTACCCTGTTAGGAACGGGGCCACACAGCAGAAGGTGAGTGAGGGGCGGGGGGTGGGGCAAGCAAGAGAATCTTCATCTGTATTTAAGGCACGCCCCATCGCTCGCATCACCACCTGAGCTCCATCTCCTGTCAGATCAGTGGCAGCATTAGATTCTGCAATATGGTGCGCTATATAATAATTTCATTATATATTATAATGTAATAATAATAGAAGTAAAGTGAACAATAAATGGAATGCACTTCAATCATCCCAAAACCATGTCCCCACCCCCCATGCCCATCTGTGGAAAAATTATCTTCCATGAAACCAGTCCTTGGTGACCAAAAGGTTGAGGACTGCTGGCTCCAAAACACAGAATTAAAATAACCCGTCAGAGGTTACTCGGACACTAAGCAGGGAAGCCAGGAGTCTCACCTTGTCTGTCTGCTTTTCGGGACAAGGCTCTTGATCACCACCTCCTTTGGATCAGGGATGGCTACTCTATGAGATCACAATCTTTTATTCTTATTACCGTTCTCCTTTATATCCTTGAGCCTTCAGTAAATGTTAAATGCTGTAGCTTGGTTTTAGCTCTGCTTTGCAAGTTAAGGGAAAGGCCTCTGTTGACACTTATGAGAAAAATCTGGGCACGCAATACTGGCCAGGAGAAGCTCATTAACATGATCTGCAGAGAGTGGAGCAGGATGGCTGTCTGAGGGGATGAGTGACACGCAGCACAGCAGTGTGGAATATGGGGAATATGCCTTCTTCAGAGAGAGATGCCCAAGAACTTGGAGGGGGGCATCCTCACAAAAGTATGGAATTATGGAAGCTTGAGTTATCATTACCTGGATGTGTAAATAAGGACCTCAGAAGGTTGTAGAACTTGGGCATACGGTTGCATGAGTCTCTGACATTTGGTTTCTACACCCTGGACTTAATGTAAATTGGACATATAGAAATAATCAAATTCTACCTTGTTGCTAATTCCAAAAACAATTCCCTTTACTCTACCTCTTGGACACCATGACGAGGGGTTAGATCAGTCAGGCTATACATACATATAAAGGTGTCCCAGCAGCGGAAGCCTTTTAACAACATAGGAGACACGGTCAGATGTCTCATAGTGGTGTACCCAGAGGTACCCATCCGTGAAGGTTATACTGAACTAGAAATTTCAGCTGTAGTTATAAAGCTTTTTGATACAACTGAAGCAGGAGAGATATATCTCTTATTCAAATGCTATTGAAAAGAGAGGTTTGTTTCTTTAAGACCCAAAGAATCCACAGTAAATAATTAGATGGGATTGAAAAACCCTTAAAGCACCACCCTTAGCAGCTGGACAGCTTTTCAGGAATCTAATGTTATCTGATAAGATAGTAAATTTTTGAGCAATTACTATTTGCCAGGCATGATTTATTTATCACAATATGAATTAGGAATTATTCTTCTCCCCATTTCACAGATTTGAGCACAGCATTTCTTGTCTGGGTTAACACAGCAGCTCAGCAGTGGAACTGAGAGAACTGGCACAGAACCCATGGGCTATACTCTACTTTTTCTAGCACTCTGTTCAGCTGTTATGCAAATACCCAAGGTTATCTTCCAATGGAAGGCCAATATGCCCATACATTAATGTGAACATTATGTTTCAGATGTTTAAAGAAAGATACTGTATATTGTGGATGCTATACAGGGCATTGGCAGGTCACTAACCAAGCAAGCAAACCAGAACTGATTTACTTTTGGATGTGGCAGGAACAATCACAGAAACAATGTGTACACAAAGCAGATTTGCTTGATTTTTACTCATTTAAAAAAATGACAAAAGAATACAGGACTTGGGAAACTGTAAAGAAGTTATATGTAATGTGAATTTTTTAAAGCATGTGTTTTACGTAGGTGCTAATAATAAATTAATAAACTTCACATAAACTCAAGTAAGTGCCAAATGACCTTTTGATATACTACTGCTATTTGATTTGCTTTCTACATCTCTTTGGTTACCCTACAATATATCACAGTGTTATTCAATCCAAAACCAATTTTCACTGTTGGGAAGAGTTTCCCATAAAATTCTTCAATGAATTCCTGTTTTCTTTTATTCCCTACCCACATCAACTCTTGTAAATTAGCAGATATCTCACAGCAGAACAGTGGGAGGGGGAGGAACCACACGGATGCTTTGCTCCACTGTCCTGCACTTTTTCAAGTATGGTGTCTCCATCACTGATGAGACTATAGGTTTGGGGATTTGGGTTTCACTCATTTCTGCAACACCCCTTGACTGAGTGCCCAGTACTTGCCGGACGTTGTGTAGGTAAAGATCAGAGAACAAGACAGGTCCTGAATGCTGCTTTCATAGAGCTTATGTTCTAGTGGTCGCAAATTGAAAATAAAATGTAGAGATAAGCTTCCCAAGTAAGTGCTCTGTTGCAGAGGACAATAGAGATGAGATAAAGATTAGTGGGGGGTGGGGGGTGACCTTAGTTTGCGCTGCCAGACTGGGAAGGCTGCTCTGACTGAGTTGCCTTTAAAACCAAATCTACCTGACAAGAAGGAGCCAGAAGATTGGGCTTTGACCTGTTTGTACATCTACTTAGATGAGAGAATTTTTGTTAATCCTTGAAACTCTCAGTGTCAGTTTTTTCCTCTCCAAATTAAGAAACATGACAACTTTATAGAACTGTGAAGAACACTGAAATAATTTGTCAGATTTTTTGGTTTACGGGAAGAGAGTTACCTATGCTACGTCAGTTAATGAACTTAGAATTTATGTCAATTATCTCACTAAACATAATTCCCAGAAAATATAAAGGGGTATACAAAGGCCTATTGTTGTTGTTATTATTATTAGTATAATATTAAACTTCTAAGGTCAGTTTCTTGTAGTCTTTCTTTCCTATAATGACTCCTATGGGCCACTCAAGCTGAATGTGGAAAAAATTGCACAACTGCTCATTTTTCCTCTATGTTTTCCTATTCCAACTTTCTCTGAGTGTTGGGCAATGCTATAACTTTCTAATATATCAATCAAGGATTTTTGTTGTAAGCTTTGAATCCTTGTTCTCCTTTATTCTTAATATGTCCACATGGATGCTCAAACTATCCTTGGATCCTATATATGAGCAAGAGCAGAATAAAAGTGCATGAGTTCTTGACACAACCACTTCCTGGCAGGGTGATGATAAATTGTTTATGTATTTGTATTTCACCTATAAAGTAGGGATGATAATAGTACTTACCTCATAGCATTGTTATTGTGAAGAGTAAATGGTTTACTACCTCTAAAGCACTTCAAATACTAAACACTCCATAAATGTTGCCCATTTTATAACCCATTTCCTGAATCTATTCCTTCTTCCTCATATATCTTATCCAGGCTTTTGTCACCTCACTTAAGCTATTGCTACTTCCTTGCATATAGCCATGCCACGCAGCTATATGCTACCTTGTCTTAACTGCCTATAATTCCTTCATTCATTCACTCCACACGTATTTATAAAGCACTTACTATGTATGTGTCATTGTACTAGCTGCTATACCAGATTCTCAAAATAGAAAACACAGTCTCTGCCATCAGTAAGGTCAGAATCTAGCTAAGGAGAGGATTCATATACATGCAAAATGCACGTATACATTACAACAATACAACACAAACAACAGTATGGGCTAAATAGCCACATAAATTAATACCAGAGGAGTCATAAGACATTACCTGTGAATATCCTACTTATATATGGACATGGAATCCTTTACTGCTGTAAGAATTTATATTCATGTTAAGGCTTATGCAGTATTTACTCAATTTTTCCTTTGATCCTTTCACTAATCTCCTCATTCGATTGCAGTGCCTTTGGGAAGAGGGACCAGACCTACAGTAGAGTGTGAGTGCATAGGCTCTGGGGACAGAAGAATCTCTTTTCTCCTATTTGCTGACTGTGACATGTTGGAAAAGTTGCTCAGCTTCTCTGAGCCTCATTTCCTCATCTATAAAATGGGGAAAAAATAGTACTTTTTTGGGTGAATGTGGGATTGAAATCTATGTAATGTGGAATTAATCTATGTAAACCCTTAATGCAAAGCCTGGAATTTGAAAGTGCTCAATAAACATAACTTATAATCGTGGATTTTTTTACATTTCATTTTATTTTATTTTGAGAAAGGGTCTTGCTCTGTTGCTTGGGCTAGCATTTGGTGGTGTCACCATAGCTCACTGCAACCTCAGACTTCTGGGCTCAAGTGATCCTCTTGCCTCCACCTCCCGAATAGCTGGGATTACAGGTGTGCACCACCATGCTTGGCTAATTTTTTTCCAGCACATTTGTGTTCTATAGAGCTTATGGTATGTGAAAAATCTATAATTCACAGGGTCTCTAGTACAGTGCTTTGTAAATAGCAGACAGTGAATTAAATTTGTTATTGTGTAGGTTAATAGACAAAACTCCTTACCCTTATCCCCAAAGCATAAAATGCATGGTAGTTTAATGTTTATGAAAACAAGACATTAAAACTTATAAACATAAGAAATTAGTAGCCAATGTCCTCCCAGCAAGTATCTTGTTTCAGAACATTGTTCTATTGGTATTATCTAATTTAGTGGAAAGTCAAGTGTTTGTTATCAGACTCTAAATGAAATAATAAAGCTTAGAATCTACAGAATGTGAAAAGTCAATAGAGTTAAAGCAAGGTAAAAGTTTTTGCCTATGATAGATGTTTTCTTTAGAAGTAGAGCGAAATAATATTAACAATTTCAAATGCTATTCCTCTTTAGAAATTAGATAATGGGCCTTTCAGTGATTGGCAGAAAGCCAATTCTCAAAGACCTTCAAATGCAAATCTATAATAAAATCAGAAATTTGAAGCACAGTCACAGAGAAATACATTCTCACCATGTTCCACTATTTCTTTTCATTTCTTTGACACTTTTACTAGTGTATTGTGTATATTGTACATACATATGTTATATATTACGTATAATATATGTGTATATTCTGCTGACCCTCTACATATTTTCCATTGCGACTTAGTGACCATGTGGGACTGACAATGATCAACTGCTGTGGGCTGCTGCTTCGGAGTAAATATGGGGATCCGGGGAGCCATGGAGATGATTCCTTCTCTCCCTGTCCCAAGGGCATCTGAGATGTAATGACTCATCTCCTGCATGGTTGAAAATTAAATCTACATCATGAAAAGCAATTTTGGTTTTATAAAGTCATAGCTTATAAAACTTCAGAAGTCATTCTCAGGGGCCACTTGAAAATGAATCATCAGAGAACTGGTACCTGAATCAGAGAGTGATCCTTCCTGGGGCTTGGGCACGTCAGGCCAAATAGGCTCCTGATTTTGCTTTACAAAAACAGAGGCCAGGAAGAGATGGCTGAGGGGCCCATGGTCACTGTACGGGCAAGGTCAAGGAACCAGTCTCCCCCCTTTCCAGGCAGGAGTAGCTTTTCTCAACAAGAGAGACCCGAGATCCAATGCACACGATAAAATAACTCAGTGTTGCAGGGGATGGCCTAAAATTTCCACAACCTGGGTTAAATGCCAGAAATCAAATTATTAGTCTAAAAACCTGAAGAGTCCTGCTGAGACGCCAACCTCAAACTGTCGGGGTTGAAATCTAAGGCACGTTTCTTCCATCCAAGCTGAAGAGTTGGGAAAGAGGGAAAGAAAATGGGCTTTGTAGCCTATAAGCTGATTCAGGCTGCTGACTACTTTTCATTAAATTTTGATAAGAGATTTGTGTCCTGTAAACTTATTGCTTTTTACACTTTTGCATTTCCTTTACTTCTCTATAGTTTTATGATGAAAACACCTTCCATTTTAAAATGCAAGCGCTTTCTATTTTAAACGGACAGGGGGCCTTTGCGACCTCACTGCCCTAACAGAATCATTTCTGTTAAACCCACTAACCAAAGCAGACATGCAGGCAAAAATAATGTGACGACAAAATACACCAATTTTCCCATCAGACCTGGAAGGGTTGAGGAGGGGGTTTGGGGGGAGACAAGAGGAGACCATAAGACATTGGAGAAATGTTAATAAAGAGCAGCAAGGATGTTCACGTCTATAAACATAACCCAAAGCAGAATATTCTGTAAAATGTGAAGTTCAAAGCCAGATCCACACTTCAGGCAAAAATGACATTTCTTTCTTGGCATTATGAGACAGAATCCTGAGGGCTGTATAACTTCAAACATCTTTAAAAATGCAATCATTTCTCAGAAGAACTCAGCCTGAAGTGTGATTTTAAAGCTGTAGTTAGACATAAAACTTAAGCTATCATACCTGCGTGTTTACTGAACTTTATATAGATGTGTATTTACTGGGAAGCCACTGATATTGTCTTCCATGAGTACATGCTGTTCTGTGCCTGGAAAAGGTTTGCTCCTCTGCGTGGTCGCTGTAAATGTCAAGGCTGCTGCTGCAATCGCTTTTACCTCAGCGGGGCCATGTGCAAACCCATTCACCTTAATAAAAAAACAAAGTTCACAGGAAACAGAGCTGGATAGAAAAGTTTCCTTTTATGCATGAACCGTGTCCGAACTCTGCCTTGTTGCTCAGATCACTCATAGCTCTAAACATGTAACAGCAGTTAATAGCACAAGTGTCGGGAGATGCAAAGTTACTGTATAATTACTGATGTTTTCAAAAGGATTAGCATGTAGTTACTATGAAGAACATGTTCTGTTTTGTGGAAACTATGCAATTAACTTGTCTTAGTGTAATAAATTAAAGATAGCATAAGCTCACATAAGAGCTGCTGGAAGGAGCGGCTGGCTGGCAACACATTTATTGAGATCACTTTGAACTTATTAGCTTTTCTACTCAATGCACAGATCGGCTGTGTCCTACTTTAGGGAAGTTATGCACAGGTTCACATTTACAAAATAGATGTTTTGGGAAGTTTGAACATACTTCATTAGGGAAAGGAGGTGAGGTAGAATGTAAAAGGAGGAAAAAGTAGTGAAAATGATGCTCCATCATTAGACACTAATTCAAAGTTGAAATACAAGGACAATAAAACATATGTGAGCTAGTGAGTCCACAATAACATGTGGCACTTGCAGAAACTCAGTTTATAGGCAATTTATCAGAAACTCATCTGTTGCAATTGGGAAGACATCCCTGTACCACACCCAGAAGGTTTTTTATTTATTTATTTATTTTTGAGACAAAGTCATTCTGTCACACAGGCTAAAGTGTGGTGGCATCATAGCTCACTGCAACCTCAAACTCTTGGACTTGAGGGATCCTCCTGCCTCAGGCTCCCGAGTAGCTGGGACTACATGTGTGCACCACCACACATAGCTAATTTTTTAAAAAAAATTTTGTAGAGAGGGGATCTTGCTATGTTGCTCAGGCTGGTCTCCAACTCCTGGCCTCAAGTGATCCTGTCTCAGCCTCCCAGTGTGTTAGGATTGCAGGCATGAGCCACTGTGCCCAGCCAAGTTCTTGATTATTTATGATGGGTTAAAAGACTCTTTAACTCCTCTTTTATGTTTTCTGCCCATTCATTTTCAGTGATAATTGGCCTAGATTTGATTTGAAAACGAGGAAATGGTCCTCAAATTAATTGTTCTAATGAAGGGTTTGAGAGGATTTTGAAGGAGTTTACTGATCACCTTTGGACCTCTAAAATTGTGCTATGATGTGTATTGAAGAAAAGGCTGGTAGGAATTGCTAGAACCAGAGGGCTGACTTCATAGTGCTCAGCTCTGAAATGGATCTGGCAGGCTTGAGGTCTTGATGACCTCCCAGATTTCAGCCAGGGGCACTCCATCAGCATGTTCTGTCAGAGAAGAGAAAGGTGCTGACTAACTCTGAAAGGCTCAGATAGTTGGTGAAACATTATTTCTGGATGTGCCTGTGAGGGTGTTTCTGGAAGAGATTAGCATTGGAATCAGTAGACAGAGTAAAGAAAATCCACCCTCACCATTGTGGGCAAACATAATCCAATCCATTGAGGGCCTAACAGAACAAAAAGGTGGAGGAAGGGCAAATTCGCTCTCTTCCTGAGCTGGGGTGTCTGTCCTCTGTCTTTGAACATCTACGCTGCTGGTTCTTGGGCCTTCAGACTTGATCTTGGACTCATACCATTGTCTCCTTTGGTTCTCAGGCTTTTGGGCTTGGATTGGGATTGCACCACCTGCTTTCCTGGGCTTCTAGCTTATAGGTGACAATTGTGGGACTTCTCAGCCTCCATAAGACGTGAAGCGATCCGTCACAAGGCTCTTTTTATATATTTATATATATCCTACTGGTTCTATTTCTCTAGAGAAGCCTGACTGATACACCCCCCTGTCATGTGACAAAATTCCTAACTCTAGTTGGGGTAAGGTTAAGTTTAGGCTCAGTGTTTGGAGGGAAGGTTATTCTTTCTCTGTATTTTTGGCTTGATTGGTAATCATAGGTCATATACCTTATCCTAACATCTGTCAGCAATTGCTCCAAGAGATGATCCATTGACTAATGGAAATAGGTATCACACATTCTTATTCGGCAACTGGTCCTCTTTTTAATTTCCCTGCTGTTGTCCATCTACTCTCGACCTTACCCAGATGGCCACTGAAAACGGGCGGGAAGAGACACGACTGCTGTTTGACTGGAAGTGGGATACAGGCAGTGTGCTCTTCTGGCATCAGGGAACCAGCGTCCCCAGGCAGCTGGGTAAAGATTTCAAACCAAATAGTTCACTTTTGATTGAATCTTTTGCACATGTGTTTGAATATTTTCTTTTCCTATGTAACAGAGTAAATTCAATAAAGTGTCATTTTATGGTTTTTCCCCAAAGACCCAGGTGGCCAGTCTAAAAATATAAAAGGATTTTAGAATGAATGGCATTTTCTCCATTATTTTCATGTTTAAAAAATAAAGTACAGACTTAATTAGCTTTGGAATTAAAGGCAAATCTAATTCCAGGCTATTTCGATATACTTCTAGCAGAACCTTAAATTGTATAAATATGACAAAGCTCTTATATCTTTGGCAGAATGTATTTATTGAATATATTACATGAAAAATTAATTCTGTAGAGCAAGATTATTCATTTAGCTTAGTTAAAATGTTCTATGAATTGATTTTATGATCCATTTTCCATTCCTAAAATGGTTATAATTTAAAAATAATACACAGTTAAGCATTTTTGGTGGTAGTATATCAATATTATTTTAGTGATCCTTAGCAAAAAATTAAATATAATTTTACCCACTCTGGTATTTGCTACATTTATTTGCTATGTCTTTTCAGTTCAAAACTGGAAGACAGAATTCATTTTCTTTCTTTCTCTTTCTTCCTTTCTTTCTCTCTCTTTCTTTTCTTTTCTTTCCTTGTTTCCTTCTTTTTCTTTTCTTTCTTTCAACAGGGTCTCACTCTGGTGTTGTGCAGGCTAGCGTGCAGCGGCATCATCATAGCTCACAGCAACCTCAAACTCCTGGGCTCAAGCGATCCTTCTGCCTCAGCCTCCTAAGTAGCTGGGACCACAGGGTCACACAACAACACCTGGCTAATATTTTCAAGTGACTTTCCAGAAAGTTTCTGTCACCAATATAAAAGTTATTTGGTATGTTCAAAATGTTGTCAAGATTTAATATTCTTTGAATGTCTTCTACAAATTCACTTGCTTTTCTTTTAATTGCAGAAGTTTTGAATAACAATGGAAATTCACACCCCAATCACATATATTCCCATATTTCTCTAGACATTATTGAGAAAAGAAAATTGTAAGGGGACTTACTGCTCAGAGAAAATGAAAAGAGGTGGATTTCCCTCTATGATTAAAGCTAAAAGGAAGACTGGGCAAAAGGTGCTGGCAATGGCTTCCTGCTCATCAAGGTATAGAGCAGAGCCTTCAGGAGTCCAGGCATGGGGTTGGGTGGACCTGGGCCCTGCCTCTTACTACCTGTGGCATGCTGGGCAAATTACCTGGCAGCCCTGATCCTCCCTCTTCTCGCTCGCAAAGGGAGGATGGTACTTAACTCAAAGCAGTTGTGGGAATTAAACTAAATGACATATGGGGAGCATTTAACACAGTAGTAGGTATTATTTGTGATAAAAGATGTATGTTCCCAATATCAAGGGTTCATACCCTTACCTGAGGAGGAGTTAGTCTCTAATTAGCATATTTGTGATCATAAATTTATCTCATCCGAAAAGCAACTGGATATTAATATGAATAATATGGAAAAGCCTCCCTGATGTGCAGTATTGATTAGCTGATCACACAATTTTAGGGTTATAAAAGTATTTAGAGTTTATAAAATTCAATGCCTTCAAAGCCCATGGATTAAAAAAAAGAGTGCCCCTTTATCTCTTATGGTCATGTATATAATTATAAAAATTATATAATTTTTACTTAAGTATTATTTGCTTTTATTTGTGCCCTCTACTTTGATCAGGACCATGTCTTAACTTTTGTGTACTAACAATATGTCTGGTACTTAGTAGGTTATCATTACAGAAATTCTTGCTGAATGAAATAAAATGAGTAAGTGAATGGGTATAGAGATGACTTCTGTCCTTTAAGGCCAGCTTTGTACATGCTTCTTGTTAATAGAAACTAAACTACTTGCCCCCATAGCTTAGTGGCTAATTAAAACCACCAGCTTTTCTCCTGTCTCCCCTGATACCAGAACAACTGTTTGTTTATTTATTTATGCTGGCATAACACCTCTCTCATTGCCTGATAACCTACCAACCTGCTGAGAAGGGCTAGTAATTATCAAATATCAATCACTCTTTCAGTGTAATGATGGTTTTCAACTGTGTTTTAAGGTTTGAGGATGCTCAGAGGCCAAGTTGGGCCAGCATTTAACTCCAGGGAGATAGAGGGAAGGGGGCTGAGAAGTCTAGCTTGTGATGGCATTGCCTCATCTCCCCTTAGAGAGCAGTTCTACTTTTATCTGTTTTATATATTGTGAAGCTCCATGCAAGATTTTGCTTGAGATATGGGATACACCACTGAAAATGTTTGAAGCCTGCATTCATGATTATACAAAGTATTAAATAGAAGAATCTGTCCCCAGAAGTCCACAAAAGAAGGTAAGTTTAAGTTCTCCTAATGCCCAGGTTAACTTTTGAGTTATCAAAGTAAAACCTATTGTAAGGTAGTGTTGAGAGATAATTCTGGCATTTCTGGATGTCTTCCAAGCAAAGAGCATTGACAACTTTGTTGGAGAATATTTGCAAAGTTTGCTCTAGGGCAGGGAGCAGATTTGCTTACACTCCAGGTTAATAAACCTAGTTTCCCTCCTTCCTTGGAGATAGTCCAGGGTGATAAAGATAATATCATTCCACTGAGTCAGAAGGCAGATTTGTTTCCTGATCAGGATAATAAAGACAATGCCTCTTGCTGTAGGGGTGGAGGAGGAAGTTTACCAGCAGCTCCTTTAAAAGATTGGATTAGCTGTGACACAGATCCACTGTGTGTGCAGCATCTTCTTGGGCCTACTTCTGTGTCTCTTCCATGGTACTTGGGGGACGAGGGGACCAAATGTGAACATGAAGCTCATGCCATCGGCTGTGCCATGTGTAATAAACTGGAAAGACCCATTTGGGCTCATTTTCTCCTTACTGATTGAATCTATGGAAGTTTGGCAGACTGACCTGGCAGCTGCTGTGTGACTGCTGTTCAGGATTTGTTTGGCTGCTCAACAGGTAGGACCTTCACCTCTAAAGAATGTTCACTAAGAGTTCCTTACCTGAATGATAAAGTCCCACTCTCATCTATGTTTTGATCTATGCTCTCCCTTTTGTAGGCAAGCCCGTAGTCATGTGATAGATTTTAGTAAGAGTATTCATAATGACATTTAGGTTAATGTGTGTGAGTACTTTGAGCAACATAGATGTTTTAGGTATAAAACCATTAGTGTTGTTAGAATAATATTTCCCTTCCTGTTGTCTTAAGAAGCATTTTCCCCCCATCTATTTTCCAGAGTAAATATTTCAAATATGAGATCCTGGTCAACTTCTGAAAACAATGTTCCTCAAGTTTTATTGCATGGAAGAAACACCTGGGGAACTTGTTACAAAAGCAGATTACTGGGTCCTGCCCCCAGGGAATCTCATTCAGCAAGCCTGCATAGCTGGCTAAGTCAGTTTAGGAAAGGAACTCCAGGTGGTTCTGATTTTGCTGGAGAAAATCTTAAAATGTCATACTTCAAGAATTGCGATTTTAAAAGACCAGCGGTATCTTCTTTATGTAAAAAGAAAAAGTGGATGAAATGCATAGAATAAACCTGTGCCTTCCTTCAAAACTTGCAAGTTTGATTGGGAAGGCAGATGGGGAGATGCAGGGTGTCCACATCCTCACATATTAACTCAGTGCTTCAGTTCTAAAATATTGAAACCCATCTAGAGCTTCCTTGCTAAGAACTTCACCATTTTTTCCCCCACAGTAATAGTAGGTATTACTTACACAACTAGTCCAGAAGTTATTCACTTCAGGGCCAGTATGTTTTGGATATATTTTTCAGTATAATGTCTTGTATAGTAAATCATCATTGAATATATACCTTGGTCTAGAATGCAGGATTGCAGTGCAAATTTGAAGCTAACTTAAGCCCGTTCACTGGACAAAAGACAAAGCCCTCCTGTAAAGCTCTCTATAGTTTTTTGTCTTTAAATCTTTACTTAAATGCCCTCAATTAGCTTTTACATTTAGGCAGCCTTTAGGTTTTTGATATGGATGAGTATTCATTTATTTTAGGATGGATGTGCAGTGCATGATTAGTTTTAACATCTATTTTGTTAACCCTGAAAACTAGTTAGTTATATGTTATGGGCTGAATTATATCTCCCTTGAATCCATACATTGAAGTGCTAATCCCCGCTACCTCAGAATGTGACTGTATTGGAGACACGTCTTTAAAGAGATAATTAAGTTAAAATAAGATCACTTAGGGTAGGCTGTAATCCAATATGACTTATGTCCTTCTAAGAAGGGAAAATTTGGACAGAGATGCATGGAGGAAAGATCATGTGAAGACATAAGCAAAAGACATCTATCTATAGCCAATGAGAGAGACATCAGAAGAAACCAACCCTGCTGACACCTTGGTTTTGGACTTCCAGCCTCCAGAACTGTGAGAAAATAAATTTCTGTTTTTAAGTCACTTAGTCTGTGGCATTTTATCATGGCAGCACTGAAGACTAATTTCGGAATAGAATAAGAAAAGAGCTTCCTTTTCTATTTCTTTCTGGTTTGAAAGCAGATGAGATGTTTGGAGCTATGACAGCTCTGGAACAATGAAGGTGACAAGAATAAAGACAAAAGCCCGCATGCTGGACACAGAGAAGAAAACCTGGAACCTCGTTCACGTTTCAGAAGAGCTGGACTAGGGACTGCCTCTCTCTAAATTTCTGCGAGGTAAACATTAAATGTCCCTATGGGTTAGCCACTTTTAATTGCCTATTCTGTTAGCTGCTGACGAAAGCATTCCTAATACAGATACATGTCTGTGATTCAACTCTCTAGCCTTAGCATTGAGAACAGTGCCTGACATGTGGTAGTAAGTGGTCAAAGAATAGTTTCTGAATAAAGAGTGAATGGATTTTGGATCAGATACTAAGCATATTACCTCCAACACTGTGACAAAATAAATTTCTGTTGTTTAAACTACTCAGTCTATGGTACTTCATTGCAACAGCCCTAAAAACCTGATACACTGTGTTTTTGTTTGAGGGTTTCTTAGGAAAGGTCCTGCCTACATTAGAATAACTTTGTTCATGTTCTTTCTGCCAGTATTGTAGTGTATCTTTATGGGTCGTACCTTAGGCAATATCAGCATATGTTAAGATTGTTGTTTTATTCTAGCCAATATACCTTTTTGGATAGTACCTAAGATTCTTCAGCCTTAGGCAAAAAAATTACCAGATTATCTTGGTGGGTATTTTGCTTTAATGAAGGGATCTAGGTGGCACGCAAATTTGATTTATTTATTCAATAAATATTTTCTGTTTGCTTACTTACCATGTCCAGGAATTGTTCTATGATTTAGGTGTTGGGGAGATACCAATTTGAACTAAAAGTTCAGGGTCTCATGAAGCTTATGTTTAGCATGTATATATTTATGTGTGTGTGTGGGACAGGAAATATACACTTAAATACATGAATAAATATATAATATGTCAAATGGCAATAAGAAGAGGTAAGGTGAAAAGAAGGCTGAGATTGTAAAGGAGGGGGGTCTGTTGGAATTACTATAACACCTAAATGACTACTACTCAGACTAAATATGAAAAAAGACAGGAATTTCATAGATGAGTAGAACTAGATGAGAATAAAAAAGTTCACTTCCATGTTACCTGAGGTTGTTTTAAAGAGAGAGTAGAAGTAATGACATTAGGAAAAAGGCCCCCACTAAAATGTGCATTTCATGAGGGCACAGTTTTGCTTTGTTTTGTTCCTTCCTATGTCTCCAATACTAGAGAGGTACCTGGCACTTAGTATTTAAGAGATGCTCAATAAATAATTGCTAATGAATGACTAAATGATTAGGAAATAAATGATCTAGACTTTGTAAACTTGGCTAAATTAATTAACCTGAGTCTCAGTTTCTTCATCCATAAAATGAGAAGTTCAGACGGGGTACACTTTAGGACTCCATTTAGCTATCAAAAGCAAGTTGTTACTGTACTTCCTACCTCACTTTATCTGCCCTACTTGATGTATTTATGTTGAGACAAGAATGACCAGAAAAATTATAGTGAATATTGCTTGTCTTCCTAGCATTTATTATCTTTTTTTCTTTACCTAAGGGCACTTACATTTTCGTCTAGGTCTAAACCCATATTGATATGCTTTGAAAGCAGTTGATCCAGAAATGGACTGTGATTGACTTAATCCAATCCTAGTAAGTCCATCTCCCTTGACACAATGATTGGTTGAGGCCTGGATTGCCTAATCCAACTGTTTAGGATAGCATTTCTTTGGCCACAATGATTGGTCAGAAGTGGATTCCTGTCCTCAGTCAGGCCAAAGAGGCACAAGAAAAGATTTGCTATGGATTTCCAGGAAAGGTGTTTCTTGGCTCTTCTGAGAGTGCAATTGGAAGACATGTTCTCTCTTGTCTGCATAGTTTTATATGTGTCTGTAACCTTAGAACCATTGCAACCATTGTGCTAGCATGAAGGCTGTAAATCTTGGAGCAAGCTCATACTGTAGAAAGGAAAGCTGAGAGGGGGAAAAATTGAGTCTTTGATAGAATCATTGAACTCATGCATCAAACCAACCCTAAAGCACACCCTGCCTTTTGACTTTCATACACCAATGAACTCCTTAATTGTTTACTCAAGGTTGTGTTTGATTTTTGCAGTTCCATTTGAGGGGATAAGTTTAAATTCTGGAATATTTAGAGCAGAATGAACTGATGATCATCTATGTGATTAGAATGAGCCATACATGGGGGTGGTGAGGCAGCACTTTCAGCTCGGGATTATTTTTGGCTCTTTGTTCCTCAGAACACTTCTTTCCTGCTTACCTCTCTCAACCCCACCAGGATGGTGTAATTCAACCTATTTAGGACTGATGATGGAAATGTAGGTTTTTTGGGTTTTTTTTTTCTCAGAATAAGAACAGTCCCAAGGCCCACAAGAGTATTAGGGAAAATAATACATGAAGAGTCATACTTAATCACCAGAATATTTTCATCATCCCAAGAAGAAACCATGTACCCATCAGAAATCACTCTCCATTGTGCCTCCCCAGTCCTTAGCAACCACTAATCTACTTTCTGTCACTATGGATTTGCTTATAATCTATTATATACTTTGTCTCTTTTAATAATTTGTGGACCTTTTGAAATCCTCCCTCTTTGCTCTGAATAGCCCTTTGGTTTAATTTAAATGACTGTCTACTAAGCTGGAACTCTTCTAGTTTAGGTAGGTTCAGTGAGTAGCCATGCATTTGATTCCGTAAATCCTTACAGTGAAAGATACATAAACCTTCATGTTCAGTTTTTTTCTCTTTTGTTTTGTTTTTTCCTTTGATATAAATCCAGTTCAAGAATACAGAATACTAAAGAAGGAAAAGGAATATGAGAAGTACAAGGAGGAGGAGGAGGAGGAGGAGAAGGAGGAACCTGACAGTATAGAAGGAGGAAAGTTTTATTGATGACATCAAAGAAGAAGTTGCCACTGATGGATTCTTAAAAAAAAAAAAAAAAAAAATCAGCCCCCTCCTGTACAAACAAAAAAGGATGAAATAACAGAACCAGATCTTACATGATGAAAAACATTTTTAAAGTTTCACAGACTAAGACAAGGGCCCCTAAGGCATATTTCAAAGAAACCCTCCATTTTCATGTTAAACCCTAATTCCTTTCAATAAAGAATCTGATTTTGGGTGCAGATTTTAAATGCTTTGTTAGCCATGAAGAAAGAAGATATAGCAATTTTGTCATTTTGGGAAAAGCATTACTTTATAAAGTTTAAGAGATCAGAAACATCTTTTTACATAAGAACAAAAGAATTTGATTGAAAGTGATATTACGAGTTTTTATTTTATAAAGGTAATTTGCCATTAACTAGAAACAGATGACATAAAACCGAATGTACTAGAACAGCATGTAACAAAAAGAAGTCTACTGCCTGTCTTTCCTGACTTCTAAGCTTAAGAAACTTTGTTTTGTATTATTTCTTCAAGGAGGATTAACTGAAATTCTATATATTAATTTTTTTTTTTTTTTTTTTTTTGAGTCAGGGTCTCGCTCTGTTACCCCCACTAGAGTGCAGTCATCATAGCTCACAGCAATCTCAAACTCCTGGGCTCAAGCGATCCTCCTGCCCTCAGCCTCCTGTGTTTCTGGGACTACAGGCACGTGCCACCATGCCCAGCTAATTGTTTTCTATTTGTAGTAGAGACGGGGTCTTGCTCTTGCTCAGGCTGGTCTCAAATCCTGACCTCAAGCGACCCTCCTGCCTCGTTCGGCCTCCCAGGGTGCTAGGATTACAGGCGTGAGCCACCGCGCCCATTCTATATATTAAATTTTAACTCAAAAAGAGCATTCCTATCACAAATAGTGGATGACAAATGCAGCTTCCAACAGTTCTGATATCACCAAAACAGTAAAGTGAATGTTAGAAACAAACAAATAAAAAAAGAGAACTTATTTTCCATGCCTCTAGGTTTGACTACTAGGAAGGGTATCAATTAAAAGCCACAGTGTAGCACCGCTATACCTTCTTTCTTCATAGCATCAGAGTAAAGGATGTCTACTTACAAATTTGGATGGGAATGAGTAACATAAGAAAAGTAGAAGAAACAATTGTAAAGGGTTTATAGAAGAATGGTGGAAAGGTGTTTATGGTGGATTAAAAATGGTGGCAAATTATTTGACACTTTTCCTAGAAAGATGGGGTCTAATTTCTCTTCCATTGAATTTGGGCTAGTCTTAGTGATTTCCTTGACCAATAAAGTTCAGTGCCAGTGACACTGAGTGGCTTCCAAGGCTAGATCAGAAAAAGCCTCGCATTTCATTCTTGGTCTCTTAAAGTGTTTGCTTCCTGTGCTTTTCAGACTCTCCCTTTTGAGAAACATAACCACTCCTTTTGGAGTCCAGTGGTTATGCAGTGAGAAGACCCAGCCATACAGAGAGACAGTGTGTAGGTGCCTGAGTTAACAGCCCCAGCTGAAAGCCAGCACTAACTGCTAGGTATCTCTGACATCCAGTCTGGCTGAGCCTTCAAATAATTACAGTTGCAGATGATATCTGACTGCAACTGTATGAGGGACTCTAAGGAGAATTGCCCTATTGAGCCTTTCCTGAATTAGTAACACCTCACATTGTAAGCGAAATAAAATGGTTAAGCCGCTAACTTTTGGGATAATTTGTTAGGCCACAGAGTTAACCTGAAGAGTCCTGGTTTTGTCCGATTGCTCTCACAACTTCTGTCATACCAAGCTTTGTATGATGGGGTCGTTGGATTTGCAAGGATAGGGGAACCTAGTCTGCAAACTTGCAATAAACAAGTCATGCCTATGAGGTAGTACTATAACACCAAAGTGAATTTTTAATGATTTTGTTGCTTAGTGAAGAATCTCCTTAAACTTCTCTCTTATGCTTTCATTACGTCTAATAGTAAAAAAAAAAAATTCTGCATAGTAATGTCCTTTATCTCCACTCTGCCCTTGATCTGAATGACGTTAGACTGGAGGAGTCAGTACTCCACCTGCTTGAACTTTGCTACTAGACCTCTTGCCCTTTTCCTCTTTCTGGGAAAGGTTGCCTTTGATGACAGCATTCCCCAGGCCTGCCAGGATTTTAGCAGCCCCAGGTTCCAGGGCAGACTGTTCTGAGCATGACCTGCTGGCATCAAAACTTGTGTGTGACTAAATTCTGATCTGCTCAAAACATTTTCTTACTTTAGCAGCAACAGTTGTTGTTGTTGGGCTGCTGCTTCTTCTTTTTTTTAATTTTAATTTAGTGTTTGGGGTATTTAACTACCATCAGTCAAAATGTTAGAAATGTGTTTCCGGTATATCAATCAGCCCCTGTCCCCTCTCTATAATACTCTATATCAAGTTTGAAGCATATTTCAGGCCTTATTTCTAATAGCTTTGCAC
This sequence comes from Eulemur rufifrons, assembly GCF_041146395.1. NCBI lineage: Eukaryota > Metazoa > Chordata > Mammalia > Primates > Lemuridae > Eulemur > Eulemur rufifrons. The sequence goes on along the minus strand of NC_090997.1, from coordinate 26,633,612 downwards.
TGGCCTAGGATAGGAGACAACATTTACCACCTGTCTGATTGAAATATCCAGTTGTAAAAATGCCTCTTTCATTGTTTCACCATTACGTCACTGAGTTTTATTAAGCATTTCAAAGTACACACATATCACTTCCTCTTGATTTGTAAGAACTCTTTTCTTTTCCTTCTTTTTTTTTTTTTTTTTTTTTTTTTGAGACAGAGTCTAGCTCTACTGCCCAGGCTAGAGTGCCATGGTGTCAGCCTAGCTCACAGCAACCTCAAACTCCTGGGCTCAAGCGATCCTCCTGCCTCAGCCTCCCGAGTAGCTGGGACTACCGGTGGGCACCACTATGCCTGGCTAATTTTTTCTCTATTTTTAGTAGAGACGGGGTCTCGCTCTTGCTCAGGCTGGTCTTGAACTCCTGAGCTCAAATGATCCTCCTGCCTCAGCCTCCCAGAATGCTAGGATTACAGGCATGAGCCACCACGCCCGGCCTAAATTTCTGTTTTTCAAGCCACTCGGTCTGTGGTATTTTGCTATGGAAGTTCTAGTCAACTAATACACTGATTATGTTTTCTTTTTGCTCTGAGTTCTAGGAAATTCACAAGCAAATGTGAAGTTTGTAGTAACCATGTTGATTCAAACAGTATCCATATTTTTAGTCTTTCTTTTGTGACTCAGATTTTTTTTCTAGTTCAATTTTATTAGCTTGTTATTTACTTTACTTTTATTTATTTTTTTTTACTGCCTTGAAATCTTTGTAGGAAAGAGGCAGGGTACAAAGAAATAAATAACAATTCAAATGAATTCTTTATAGTTACAGGTTCTTCTTCTATTTTACGAGAGCAATGTCTCAATCTCCTGTGCTGGTCCCTTTCATTTCCTAGACCCTTTAATGTTCGAGTGCTGCAGGGCTCAACCCTCAGACCTTAACTCCCTACATAACCTTAGCCAGACTCATGGTTTTAAACACCAGATATTTATCTATCTATCTATCTATCTATCATCTATCTTTAGCCCAAACCTTTTTCCTGAACTGCTCACACCAATATCCAACTGTCTATTCAATATCTAATAGGCATATCATATTTAACATGTCCAAACTCCAAATTCTTCTTCCCCTTCCTACTCTCCCACAGTCTTGGTAAATGCTATCTTGATCTTCTCCAGTTCTATTGTTTCAGCTGCTTGGGCCCCAAACCTTGAAGTCATCCTTGACTTTCTTTTATCTTATCTCTAATTTCCAATCTGTTAGTAAACTCTGTTGGCTCCTTTATAAAAATATACTTAAAAGCTGATCATTTGTACTATCTTCCTTATCACACAGGTGGAAGCCACTGTCACCTCTCCCTTGGATTATCGCCCACTAATGATTTTTCCACTTTTGCATTTCCCCCTTGTAGTCTATTCGCTACAGCAGCCAGAGTATTCTATTCTATTAAAATGCCATTGAGGTTACTTCTCTGCTCAAGACCCTTCAGGAGTTTTCCATCTGCCTTATATTAAAAGGTAATCCTTGAACTGATCAATAAGATCTAGGTTTACCTCTCTGACCTCAAGCATTTCCCATTGGCTCACTTAGTTCCAGCCACGCTGGCCTGTGCTTGCTGTTTTTTCTGCCTGTTAACAGAATATCCTCTTCTCCAGGATATCTGCAAAGCTTACTCTCATTTACAAGTCTCTTTATAATTTTATTAATCAATACAACTTTACTAGAGAGGTTTACCCTGTGGTGTGCTGGTAAATGTTTAACAACCAGCTCTCTGGGGAAAAAAAATGTATGCTTGTATGTACATTGTAACACAATCTTAAATTTAATCTGCGTTGCTGACATTTTATTTATCATTTTCTTAAGTTTAGAGTGACCAGCAATAAACAATAAACTAAGCCCTGATTTTTTACATTCACTGAATTTTCTGGTATAAATACGCCTATCATGGCCACTTTCAAGCTACTCAAAGGATATTGCTCCAGAAACATTTATTTTTATTTTTTTATTTTTTTATTTTTTTATTTTTTTGAGACAGAGTCTCACTCTGTTGCCCAGGCTAGAGTGAGTGCCGTGGCGTCAGCCTAGCTCACAGCAACCTCAAACTCCTGAACTCAAGCGATCCTCCTGTCTCAGCCTCCCGAGTAGCTGGGACTACAGGCATGTGCCACCATGCCCGGCTAATTTTTTCTATATATATTTTTAGCTGTCCATATAATTTCTTTCTATTTTTAGTAGAGATGGGGTCTCACTCTTGCTCAGGCTGATCTCAAACTCCTGAGCTCAAACGATCCGCCCACCTCGGCCTCCCAGAGTGCTAGGATTACAGGCGTGAGCCACCACGCCCGGCCTATTTTTTAAACTTAATTTTTTTAAAATATGGGAAATTTTAAAAATGTACAAAAGCACACAGAATAGGATCATAAACCCCTGAAAGCCATCATCCAACTTTGATAATTATCAGCTCTTGCCCAATTTGTTTTCATCTATACTCCCTTCCCCAATTAGATTATTTTGAAGCAAATTCAAATAATCATTTATCTCTAAAGAATAAAGAAAAAGGCACATTCTCCTTGGAAACTTGTCATTGTCCATTTTTGGCCTAGTGTTTGTTGGTCAGTGACTTAATGTTTCTGAAACAAAGTTTCTTCATCTGAAAAATGGATATACCAGTTTTTCACAGATTTGTTTGAGTATTAAATAAGACAATATACACAAAACACTTTGTTTAACCACAAAGCACTATATAAAGTTTGGGTTTTCAGCTCATATGTCATTACCCACATTGTGCTATTGACACAATTAAAGACTCTACATCAAAGCTGGGTTTGGTTGAGTACCTGCAAGCATGACTTGCTTTTTCTCAACAATGCGGTTTCCCAAGTAACATCAAGCCTCATAAATACAAATATGCCTGAGTCTTTTTTTTTTTTTTTTTTGAGACAGAGTTTTGCTCTTGCATTCTGGCTAGAGTGCATTGGCATCACTGTGGCTCATGTAACCTCAAACTTCTGGGCTCCGGAGGAGCTGGGAATACAGGCATAAACCACCATGCCCAGCTAATTTGTCTATTTGTAGTAAAGACGGGGTCTCGCTTTTGCTCAGGCTGGCCTTGAACTCCTGAGCTCAAGCGATCCTTCTGCCTCAGCCTCCCAAAGTGCTAGGGATTACAGTCATGAGCCACCGTGCCCGCCTGGCCAATGCCCGAGTTCTTAAAGATAGTCAGCGGTCACAAGGAACATATAAGGCCTTGCAAGACTGTAAAGTCTTAAGAGAACACAAAATAAAGTATTATTTTATATTGTAGTAAAAAGGAACTTTTGAACATCATATATATTTATAAGAATCTATCACAACTTGAGGAATATAAGGATTTCTAGATGTGTGTAGCCATGTGAAAGGGTGAGAGATGGAACAAGGTGAGGTGACAAGATTCCTGTGGCACGTCTTAGTGCAGCCTCAGTTGTACTCTACCATAAATATAAGTCATTCCTTTAAATAATAATAATAAATAAATGAAAATGAACAACAATTATAACAATGATAGCAACATACATTTACACAGTTCTCTATATGTGTCAGGCACTGATCCAGACACTTAACATATATTAACTCACTTAATCCTCACAATAGCCTTATGAGGTAGGCACAATTATTAAGTGTACCTGGGAGATGGGGGAACAGAGACACAGAGAGGTTAAGAAATTTGTCAGCATTACACAACTAGTAGAGGGAGATCCGTGATTTAAACTCAAGTGTTCAGCTTCGGAGTCTGTGCATCTACCACCATACCGTCTCTCCTAACAAAAGGAAAAGGAATCATTACAGCAATGTTTGCTGAACATCTAGCTATTCAAGTGTTCCCTTTATAACTCTTCTTTGTGAAAAAATATCCATGAAATCAAATGGTTTGGTCAGCTGGTCATATTTTCTCCTATGACAGACCTAAATATAAATCCATACTTGCTAAAATAAGAAATACACTTATCTGCATTCCATTCCAGTTGATCCCATGTACTATGATCTTGGACACATTGGACTGTGGAGTAGACTGCAGCAAGATTGAAATAAATAATTAAGATATCAAGATTTGAACTTATGGCAAATATTTTGCAGTTAGGCCTATGGACACTGTGGGCATATTCCTCTGTTCTTAGAGACATGTAGATGATAACTTTGAAATAAACTGCTTAGGTATCAAGGCTTAGAAAACAAGAAACAAACCCTAAGGGTATATATTTGTAAATGGAGAGTATTAGTGATGGATTTTTCCAGGATTTCTTATTATTTCCTGACACTAGGTGTATGCCTTGAGTAAGATACAATTCTTATTCTTAAGTATCACAGCCCATCAGGCAGGAAAGACCTGTAGATATTTTAAAGCAGTGGGATATGAAGGTTGAAAGAGGTTTTGTTAAGGTGATAAATTTACACAGTAAAAAAGAGTTCATGCTCTGCCTAGGAGAATCAAAGAAGGCTTATTTTTGAGTTTTAGAAAAGCAGAGAGAGAGAGAGAGAGAGAGAGAGATAACTCTGAAGCTTGCGGAGGAAAGGAAGGGAAAAGCCATACAGTACCAGACCCTTTTCAACCCTCAAAAGTAGTTACTAGCCAATTGTATAGAGGAAGAAAAACATGAAGCTAAGAGATCTATACTAGTTTGTGCAGAACATGCATTTATTTATACTTAGATCTTTTTGTCTCCATAGCTCAAGCTCCCTTGACTACACACACCTGAACACTTTTATACACAAGAGTTGAAGTTGAAGCCAGAACAGTGCTAGCCCAGGATTCGATCAGATCTGGGCCTGTCTTATAGAGAAAGTGGCACAGGATCACCAAGTTTCTAGTTCCCTGACATTGAGGCAGTATAATAGGATGTTTAGGAAGCAGTGCTTTTAGAATACAAATCACTAGAAAGTAGAGAAATTATACTTCAGGGCTTTGGGGTCTGGATTTGATTCTGGGTCTGTCACTTGTCAACTGTTGATGTAGGGTAATTAATTTAATTTCTTGGTGCCTTTGTTTTTTCAATGGTAAAATGGTGGCACCATCTATTCTGTGGGTGGTCATAAGGATTAAGTTAGATCCTGTATATGTAGAAGACATTCTGGAAATGAGAAACCTCACAGGAAAATAACTTGTCCTGTGGGAAAAGAAAGTTCACAATGGCAATGTACACAGGCTTGGTCTGAAGATACTTAGCCAGTGTTTGGGGAGAAATTCTCCTTTAGTTCAGGCTCCTTGTATTCAGGACTACATTTCGGGATAAGGGAGTACAGATGGAGAACAAATGAAAACCAAGAGAGCAGAGAGGTCTAGGGTACAAGATGGCACGACAGTGGTGCCAGTAGCTGCAGAGGATGGGAGCTGTCCTGGGCGCACTTGGCCCCTCATGCCAGGCAGGCGGTGCAGATTTCGATGGCCTGTGGCAGGGTGCACACTTTGATGTGGGACAGTAGAGACTTCCTACTAGTAGATGTTGTCTGTTGGCTACAGCTTGGGTGTCAAGGGCAGTAGGAGCTGTCATCACCTTAGTGAGCTAGAATGGAAGAGAGCAGCCAAAAGATTATTCAGACACATTCTAATTTGGGGGAGGCTCAGTTTTCCACGGGCAAGCTGGGACAGAACAGGAAAAATCCTCATGCCTGACTGCCATTGTGATCATTTTTTTTTTTTTTTTTTTTTTTTTCCCCTGGGCTGGTTTGTTCTGGGAAACATAGTTTCTACTTAAATAATAGCAGAAGGAAAGGAACTAAGAAAATTGCTCCTAATAATAGAAATGAACAAGGAAGTGCAGATAACATCTAGCATGGGCAAGTGTAATGATCAGTATCCCATAACGAATGACAGCAAGTACGATTTCAAGGTAAAGCATTCTGAGAAGTCAATTTGAATTTAAAAATAGAGATTTTCATTTAATCTAATCTCAGTGTATTGTTTTAATACAAGAAGAGTGAAATATTGGCTGTTGTTAGGAAAGTTATTAAAACTATGAAAAAAAGCGTAGTTTTCGTTTACTCAGAAAACTGTGGTATGTTTTGGGCAACACACTCAAGGAAGACAACAGATCTGAAAATAAATAAATGAAAGTCAGAAGTAGAAGCATAGTAAAAATTAGGGAATGACTTCCCTTTAAAGGCAGATTTGAGAGACTAGCATACTGGTAGGGAAAAGGCCCAGAAGGAGATAGGATCAAAATTTGTTGCACAATGAAGGGTGTGGATGGGAAGAATGTGGACTTGGTCATCAAATCTTTAAATTTCAGCATTATTAGGTAATCATTAACACTTTAAAAAGTTTATTTCAGGATAAGTAAAAGGAAGGTCTACTTTAAAAAACGGGCAATATACATATGGGATTCATCCTGAAAGAATGAATAGATTGCAAATTTAAATAGAAAATTTAAAATTCAACAGAGTGTGATAATTAATTTATAATATTCTTCAGTAAACATTTAGGTAGCTGGGATGTTTCTCAAAGCTTTTCACATTAATGTATGCAGAACAATTATTAATAATATGGTCTCTCCTAATTCATAGACAGAATTGGGATATTTGGTTGAATAGCATTTTTTTTAATCTTTTGAGAGAACTGAAATGGTTTGACATTTTACTGTCTTATAAGTCAGTGTCTGAGTTTAAGAATATAAGCCCTTTTTGATTTCCATATTAGGCCAACTTCAAGGAACAGTGCCTATAATTAACAGGAATATTGTTGACATTTTGAATTATAATTGTTAATAATACTAACAGCAATAGACTTGATCTTTTAGGTAAAATCACCATCTTATGTAAAGGAAAGCAGCCTGCTCTTAGGTAAATCATAAGCATCTTAGTCTGAGAGCAACTTGCTAAATAATTATTAATGTGGTATTTTAGTCTATGAATAAACAGAGGGTTTCACTCACTATTGCTTTAGTATGAGCTTTACATAATAGTAACAGAAACTGAGCCTAATTAGTCTCTTCCAGTAAAAGTATTTGAGAAATTTTCCATTGCCCAATACCTTTCCATAATGGAAAATACACTGCATGAGAGGTATGTGTAAATATTTGATTCGTGTTTTCCTGACTTCAGTGTCACAACCTATCAATCATTAACACTTCAAAAAACATATACCTGGTTAGTTGTTTCCAAAGTACATTCACTCTCTGAAGGCTTTTTAGACTCTTAGAACTAGAGAGGTCCCTGCTGAGCACCTCTTCTAATCTTTTAATGTCAAAGGTGACGAAACTGAGACCAAGAATGTTTGGGTGACTTTCACAAAGTCCTCCAACCTTAACAAGCTCCTAGGACCAAGGTCTCCAGGCTCCCAGCTCAGTTCTCTTTTTAAGATGCAATGGAGAATTACTGTTTACTCTTTGTTCTGAAGGAAGTTATATAAAAATACAATACCATTGTCATAGTGATAGAAATTGAAGTGAAAAAATCTAGAAAATTATAAGCACAGGCATTTGTTTCCAATGCCCATACATATGTGGGCACTTCATAAAATAAAATGATAGCCTCTAGAAAAAGAATTGTGAGACTATTAGCTTGACATTGTACTGCGATGACATTACATAAAGGTTGCCAACCTAGTGCCTAGTATATGGGGTACATGAAAGTGTTAGTTAAATTTGATTGGGATTAAAAAAAAATCAAAATTCTAGAGAGAAAAATGCCTGGATTAGTCAATTGTCACTCTGTATCTTTAGAAAGTATAACTCTATCTACAGAATGACAAAATAATTTAGTCTGAAAGAAAATCAGGCCGGGCGCGGTGGCTCACGCCTGTAATCCTAGCACTCTGGGAGGCCGAGGTGGGCAGATCGTTTGAGCTCAGGAGTTCGAGACCAGCCTGAGCCAGAGCGAGACCCCACCTCTACTAAAAATAGAAAGAAATTATATGGACAGCTAAAAATATATATAGAAAAAATTAGCTGGGCATGGTGGCACATGCCTGTAGTCCCAGCTACTCGGGAGGCTGAGACAGGAGGATCACTTGAGCTCAGGAGTTTGAGGTTGCTGTGAGCTAGGCTGACGCCACGGCACTCACTCTAGCCTGGGCAACAGAGTGAGACTCTGTCTCAAAAAAAAAAAAAAAAAAAAAAAAAAATTAATAATGAAAGAAAATCAGTCACGCCAAGTCTTGGGTGTAGTGTAGACTAAGCTACCACTTTCTAGACATTTAGGTCTCCAACTGATGGAGGTGACAGTGAGGGGAGTGCCTAGGTGTGAGCAGCATTCCTTAGTGGAGTCAGGCATTTTGAATTCTGAATAAACACTTACATTCAAGGTTCTATATATATGTGTGTGTGTGTGTGTGTGTGTGTGTGTATATTTAGGTGGAGAAGCAGTATGTGAAATGCGTAGAGGTTCAGGAACGCTAAACTGTTCCATTGGAAACTTGTGCTCAGGATAAAGCCTATAGAAGAACTCCTCAACTAACTCAATCAGAGAAGCCGGCAACAATGTCCTGGGAACCTCATCTAGTAGCAAAGTAACTATTCCTTCTCTGCTTTGATGAAAGGGTTCTATAAAATAGCTTCCAAACTCCCTGTTCGTTGGACAGGGCCAAAGCTGATGGCGCCTCCTCATGTTTTCAGTCTCTTAGAAGCAGAGGTGATGCTGACTATAGCCCAAGCTCCAAGGAGGGGCTGCAGGATGAGGAGGTTCTACTGAGTCTGGGGGGCAGAGTGGTATGTTCAGGGAGTGCTGCTTACAGCCTCACTCTCATCTGTGACATCACCTAAGAACCATCGGCCAAAATGGAAGAAAATGTAGGCAAAATGAACATGGGAAGAGAGTTTATTTGGCCCAAGTTTGAGGACTACAACCAGGGAGTATAGATTCAAGCTGCCCTGAATATAAGCTCCAAGTAACAGTAGTTATGAGTTTTTAAAGGAATAAAGAAAAAGCAGTTTCTAAGTTGTTTACCAAGAATTTACAAGAAAATAACATAAGGTGTCCATTGCCTGTACATTGTTCTTTGTATCACAAATTCCAATACTGTGAAGATAATGGGTGAGGCATTTAAGAACAAAAATGCCTTTAAACAATTATCCCCAGGCATGGGTAGGAGGGAAGTGACTGAAGTCCCATGCTCATATCTCTCTGGACCTGATAAATTCTGCATACCTGACATAGCTCAGACTGCTCTGAGCTACTTTTCTTTTCTCAAAACTGTGATCCAGCTGGTGCTATTGGTGAGGATGTTGTGGCTTACTCCCTTATATAACAGAAAATTAAAAAACTTCTAGTATAGAGTTGGCCATAACCCTGTTATCTTTCAATTACTGAATTATTAGTTTAGTTAAGAAGAAATTGGTTGACAGCAGAAAGAAGAGCGGGATTCAAGACAGGTGTCTATAGAAAAATGGTAAGGAAAGTTTTGTGTTGTGGGTTGTTCCTTCCCCACCCCGACCCCAGCGCCAAACCAATTCAGAAAAATTAAAAATATTTTAGTTTGTATTTAAATTTTCCTCATGCAAAATGCTAATAGCTTTACTGGGTCCCATGATAGTAAAAAATACATATTATTTTGGGTATTTTATTTACCTTGTATGGTAAATTTAAAAAATTGGCACTGAAAATATATCAAAATCTGAACATATTTGAGAAGTAGCATCAGAAGAAGACTAAGTGCTTTGGAAATAGGCTGGGTGGAGAGGCAGTGTGGGGCAATATCGAATGCTCTGTTTCACTTTCTATTAAGGAAGATGACAATCTTGTTCTTTTCCTCATTCAGATACATGCTTCTCTTATGTTTCACATACTCCCTAAAAAGGGTAATATTACCTCTTTTTAGTTCAATCAATAATTTGTGTTTCTATTATTATGTGACAACTAATTATTTATAGCTAAGCTACCTAGTGGCTTATACTTCTTCAACTTCTTATATTTCGTAGAGTTGGTATTGTCTAGCATTAGTGGGCCTTTTTGATAGGCCATTTAAAGTACTTTATAGTGTTTTGTTTTATTCTGTTGTTTCCTAGATTCAACCACTAATTCACCCCCAAACTCTATAGACTAAAAAAAATCTCTATAGACTCACACATCACATATTCATTATTTTCTCCTGGGGCATACACTTTCTTTTTGTCTTCTTGATCTAGTTTGGACTGGTTGCTTTATAGGAATTTTGACTAACCATCATCTTACATTTTCATTCACCATTATCCCAGATTTTTTTTCTATTCTCTCTTTTTTCTTTTCTTTTTGTGTTTTTCTTCCTCTCTTTTATTTTGGCTCTCCTATTCTCTGCTGTCTTTGTGGGTTTATTCATTTAAATTTCATAACTGTTATTTTATAGGTACAGTCATCTCTCTATGTTGGTTCCAGGCCCTCTGCAGAAAATAAAATCCAAGTTCCTTATAGAAAATGGCATTGTTTGCAAATAACCTGCTCACACCCTCCTGTATACTTTAAATCGTCTCTAGATTACTTATAATACCTAATACAATATAAATGCTATGCAACTAGTTATTACACTGTATTTTTTTTTATGGTTGTGTTGCTGTTCCTTATTTTTTCCCCACCAAATATTTTTGATCTGCAGTTGGTTGAATATGCAAATGTGGAATCTGTGGATACAGAGGCTGACTGCAGTTGAGGTAGAAATTAAGGTAAAAATGTGGATTCAATATGCCATTAATTGGACCAAATTTGTTAACTTTACATAGATTTGGCTTGAAATACCCTAGAAAGTTGTGCTTTTGACTCATGCCTAACATACTTACTCCTCCATATCATGTTCAGTAAACAACGATGAAATCATGGGAGATTTAGTTATAAGCTAAATTGTACTTTTCCAAACAAATCTGAATGCTAATTCTCTAGTATAGGAACATAAGATGTCCAGTTGTCCTCTCTGTACATGATAAGTCTTTTTTAAGATTTATTTTTTCCTAGTACAACAAAATGTTATTTAGGACATTGTGAAATAACATAATGAGACAGTAATGTTCTATATTAGCACAATGCCTCCTATCCAGAAGGTTTGCCAAGTACTTTATAACTTGGAAAAGAGATTGTTTTGTTCTTAATTTAAAAGCACCTCATTCTGAGATGAAATATTATTTTATGAGACAAAGCTATACAAAATAATATTTTAATGAAAGAAGTATTCCCTTAGGGAGCTATGAAAATCAGATAACTATTGACAAAAAATTTTCATTTTTATTTTTTAAAAAATTTTTTATAGAGATGGGGGTCTCAATATATTGCTGAGACTGGTCTTGGACTCCTGGCCTCAAGTGATTCTCCTGCCTTGGCTTCCCAAAGTGCTAGGATTACAGGCGTGAGCCACCATGAACTACCATTAGCTGACAAAAATTTTCAATGATCTTAGATCATTAGGCTCTTTCAGTTTCTTGTACAATGGCATCTAAATTCTATTGGACAACTTATTGGATTCTCTACCTTGAGATATGCATAAGTGCTATCACTTAAGTACCAGGAACGTATCTTAAAGCATTCTCTCACCTGAAATCAGCATCTATAAACTAACTTAAAAGGGAGTTCCATGAAGCCTTCCCAAAGATTATAGGCATAAATAAATAAAAGGTCTTGATGTGAAAATCATTGAAATATTTATAATATATAGTTTCCAAAATAATAGAAATCTTGAGATTGTGCCAAGAATATTCTAAAAAATGGATAGGTGGCTAAGGGTTATTCTCATTTCTTCTGACCATTAATACAAATTAACAGGGAAACAGATTTAAGAGCAATATGAAGATTGTATTTATCTGAACAGTAAATGTTGCTAGAGATAATTTTGCATTTCTAGTAAGAGATTCAAAATAATTATTTTATAGACATTTTCCTAACTTTTAAAAATTCCAAATTAATTCCAGGAGCATAGAGCCAAGTAAGGTAGCAAAACTAGATATTCTATTTTGTAGACTACCATTTAATTTCTAAATATAGTGACATTGCATATTTGGCAGTCAGACTTCTGGCAACCCAATCCAGACCTGCAGCTGAGAACCTGAACATAAATAAAAAAAAGCCTCTGAGTGGTCACAATACATGTCAAAAAAGCCAGTACTTTATTTGTGGCAGAGACATGCCAGCCCTCACCTTTAGCAGATATTCCATTCTACGACTGATTATAAAAACAGAAAGGCAGCTATTGTTAGGCACATTGACAGCAGAGTTTTCATTATTTTAGAAAGATTTCCAAAAATGAGCAAACGAACTTGTTTTGCTATTAACTGCTAATAAATGAGAAAGTCATTCTTGTTGAACTTCACTTTGTTCAACTGTACTGAATTTTTCTTGGGTCACATAAAATCCCAAACTCACATCAACTTAAAAGTCAGAATTAACTGAGAAGCTCAAGGTCATGTTGAAAATGTATTAAAACTCATAGGTATAGAAAATAGTATGGAGAATGCCTTACATAATTGATGGCAAATTTATTCACTCAACAAACATTTTATTGGGAGCATACCATGTGCTAGGTGCTGTTCTACTGAAGAGGATACATTAATGAACAGAATTCTTGACCTTGTGAAACTTACATTCTAGCAGAAAGAGGCAGAAAATAAACATGATAAATTAATAAATAACATGATGTGTCAGAAGCCTTTAGGTATTATGGAGAAAAATAAAAACAGCAGGGAAAAGGGAGTTAGATAAGGCTCTGGGGGTGTGAGTGTGCTTGGTGTGTTGAGAAGCAGTGAGAAGGCCCCCTTACTGGGCAAAGTGAGGGGAGGCGGTACTGTCAGTGAGGTGAGAGGAGGAGTATGGATCTCATGCACTTTGTCGGCCACTGTCAGGACTCCTGCTTTTACTTGGAGTGTGATGAGGAGGCCATGGTGGCCTTTGAGATGACCTGCCTTATATTTCAGAAGGATGACTATGGTTGCTGTGTGGAGAACAGATGATAGGGAGTCTAGGGGAGAAAGAAAACACAGTTGGCAGGCAATTGCAGTAATTCAGGTGAGAGTTTGTAGAACTTCCACATATATTAAGTATTTCATTAAAAACATAATTCTCTGACCTCTCCCTGAGTTAACTGACGATGCGCTGTTGCTGAGTCTTGACAAGTTGTTGCTCATGTAGCCTGATCAGACCTTTAACAAAATTAAAGGGAATATTGCTTTTGATTAAAAGATACTCATGTTAAAAAAAACCATAACTCTCTACATCTCTTATAATATTGAAGTAATCACCACACATTCTTATTTCTTATACAAAGCTTGAGATTCTTATACAAAAGTGTTTGCCCCGCACATGGCATTTTCCAGGGAAGCCACCCACGCCCCGACCTTGCATGGACTCAACTGTTCTGGATGAAGGGACCTTGTCCTTTCCCTCCCTCCAGCCTGCTCTTGGTTGTCTGGAGGGGGACCGGGACTCAAGGGCAGCCGTCCACAGCAGCTAATCCCCCGGGAGTGGGCCTGGGACAGAAGGCTCCATCCAAATAGTTTTGAGTTGATTCAATCCGATTCTTCTCAGAAATTTAACTGAGAAGAATGAAAAGAAAACTAATTGATAACAGAAAGAGAAGGGGACAGGCAGGAGCAGGTACGTTAACAGTGGAACGTCAGAGGAAAGAAGATTCCTAAAGTCCTGCTTCTCAGGTGCCTAGGGGAGTTTAGGAATATGAATGGCCTTCTAGCTGCTGGCTCTATGAAGCTGATTCTAAGTAATTTCTGCTTTTCCTGGGTTTCCATGTGTGTGTAAACTTATATTACTTCAGTTAAGTTGAATTAATCTCTATTTCTTACAAATAAAAGAGCCTGACAGAAATTATAATCACTAGTGTAACAGTCTTCTTGCATTCATAATCATCTGCCCGCGACTTTAGGCTATCACGTGTTGAAAAAGGTTTTCACCGTCTACATCATTAATATGTAGTGGATAAGAACACAGAGCGAAGAGCCACACTGCCTGAGCTTAAGTGCCACCTCCATTCCTTACCAGTTATGTGATCTTGGGCAAGTGATTTAACTTGTCTTTCTGTTTCTGTATCTATATATAAAAAAGACAAAATACTACTTAGAGTTTTTGAGAAGATTAAGTGGGTGAACACTGAAAGCTCTCAGATAATACCTGGTACATAGTAAAGACTCCGTGGGCATCATCATTTGATGATGAAACAAACCATTATTTCCAGGTGGTAAAAAATTCTCTAGGTGACTACTATCAGGGGTTGGTTAACTGCTAATAGTTAGAACAGGAGTATTTGCCATTTAATTACTTAGACAATTTCCACTCTGGGAGGCTGAGGCGGGAGGATCACTTGAGCTCAGGAGTTTGAGACCAACCTGAGCAAGAGTGATACCTCGTCTCTACTAAAAATAGAAAAAATTAACCAGACGTGGTGGCACTTGCCTGTAGTCCCAGCTACCTGGGAGGCTGAGGCAGGAGGATTGCTTGAGCCCAGGAGTTTGAGGTTGCTGTGAGGTAGGCTGATGCCATGGCACTCTAGCCCGGGCGACGGAGCAAGACTTTGTCTCAAAAAAAATAAAATAAATAAAATAGACAATTTCCACACCCTATTGGCATGTTTCATAAAGGTCTCTCTACATTTTGTTAACTGCAGAGAAACAGGTGTCTAGGGAAAGGGAAAACAGGCAGGCATAGCTTTTGAGTACTCGTTCTACACAGGAAGGACGTTGTGTTTGGTGCCAGGGAAAGTGATGCTGACATTTAAGGAACTCAAAACTTACTTATGACTAGAATATAAGCTCCATAAGGGCTTAGAGGTCTTTTTTAGGGGAAGAGGGGACCTATGTCTGTATTTTTTTTTTTAACCAATATGTACCAACCAGCACCTGGAATACAGTAGACACTCCATAAATATTTTTTGAATGAGTGAATAAATGTCGAATACATGAAAAGTAAACACAATGACCAAAAGGCAGTCAGAGGATTTCAAAGCTAGAAGAGAAGCATAAATAAAGGGCTATGAAAACACATGGGTAATAAATTCTGACCACTTTGGACCACGTGCATGGAGAGGAATGATTCAACATTTTAATTGGACCTTGAAGAAAAGTAGTTTTGACAAGTGGTGCAGTGGGGTGGGGCTTAAAGGGGGAGCTTTTCTAGAAGAGGGACTTGCAAAGGGTTAGAGATGTGAATGTCTGGAGAATAGGAAGTAGTCTGGAGAGATTAGGATTCAGGGAAGGGGGTGGAGGACAAGAGCGGTAGTAAGACAGTGACAGGAGATGCCACTGGAGAGGTTGTTTGGAACAAGAATGTAAAATGACCTCCTGTCCCATACTTTGGACTTTATCCTATAGGCATGAAATCAAAACAAAAATAATTTCTTTTGAATTACATATGCTCACAATATTTAAACAATGTCAAACATTCTTTAGTACAATGTAGACCTAATGATCTCTGAGATTTTATTTTATTTATTTATCTGTTTATTTATTGAGACAGAGTCTCACTCTGTTGCCCAGCCTAGAGTGCCGTGGTGCCAGCCTCAGCTCACAGCAACCTCAAACTCCTGGGCTCAACCAATCCTCCTGCCTCAGCCTCCCGAGTAGCCGAGACTACAGGCATGTGCCACCATGCTCAGCTGATTTTTTTCTATATATTTTTAGTTGTCCGGCTAATTTCTTTCTATGTTTTTAGTAGAGATGGGGTCTCGCTCTTGCTTAGGCTGGTCTCCAACTCCTGACCTCAAGCGATCCTCCCGCCTCAGCCTCCCAGAGTGCTAGGATTACAGGTGTGAGCCACTGCACACAGCCTCATTGTTTTTCTTTCTTTTTTTTTTTTTTTTGAGACAGAGTCTCACTCTGTTGCCCAGGCTAGAGTGAGTGCCGTGGCGTCAGCCTAGCTCACAGCAACCTCAAACTCCTGGGCTCAAGCGATCCTCCTGTCTCAGCCTCCTGAGTAGCTGGGACTACAGGCATGCACCACCATGCCCGGCTAATTTTTTCTATATATATTTTTAGCTGTCCATATAATTTCTTTCTATTTTTAGAGGTGGGGTCTCGCTCTTGCTCAGGCTGGTCTCGAACTCCTGAGCTCAAACGATCCGCCCACCTCGGCCTCCCAGAGAGCTAGGATTACAGGCGTGAGCCACCGCGCCCGGCCTGTTTTTCTTAAAATGGATAAACACGTGTAAAACCTGATGGAATTTGTGCTCTGTAAACTTCAATTTTTTTCTATTCTAAGTCTTAATCAAAACTTCTTCTTGGCTGAACAAGGTTTATCTGGAGCAGAGTCCAGTTTCTCCAGAAATCTCATTTAGTCGTTCAGCGTTGGTTGGCCTCGGGCTGTGTACGTTTGATGCCGAACTTATCTTCTGGGATCTCCACCTGCACAGCCAGTGTCCTCAGACTCAGATGGCATCGCAGGGTGGATCAGGGCTTTCTATCCTTGATAAAATGGCTCAAGGCACACTATAACTTTGTTGCTGCTGGTGGAGAAACCCTTAATTGTGTACATCTTGCTCCTGAACACAGGTAACTAATAAGTGAGAAAACTTTTTTAAGAAGAAAAGTTTCTTTGGCAAAGAACAGATATCAGGGAGAAGTTCCTATGGAGGTTTGTTCAACCTCGAGGGTACTTGATATTTTCTGTTTCTTTCTCATGATCTACCTTCCCTTCTTCACTCTGCTTTGATTTCCTGGGCGGCTGACTTTTTTAAAAAAAACTTATTTAAATTTTTTCTAATTTTATTTTAATTTTTTTTTAAATTTTTAATTATTATGGATACATGACAGCTGTATATCTTTACGGGGTACATGTGATGTTTTGATACAGACATACAGTGTGAATTAATCAAATCAGGGTAATTGGGATATCTATCACCTCAGGCATGTAACATTTCTTCTTGTTAGGAAACATTTTAATTCTATTCTTTTAGCTATTTTAAAGTATACCCTAACTTGTTGATTACAGTCACTTTGTTGTGCTATCAAACATTGTTCATTTATCCAATTATCTAACTATACTTTTGCACCCATTAACCATCCCCACTTTATCTTCCCCTCCCCGATACCCTTCCTGGCCTCTGGGCACCATCATTCTACTCTCCATCTCCATGAGATCAATTGTTTTTAATGTTTAGCTCTGGGAAGCTGAACTCTACCAAAGACTCTCTCATCTGGTTTCAGTTTGGGCTTTGCCAGTAGGAGGCACCTGTGGAGATCTGATGAGAGGAGAATGGGTTTTGGGTATTTATTCCTCTGGCTTCTTTTTGCTCAGTTGCCACTGATTGGCTTTTCCCCTCTGCTAGAGGTCACAGCTTCTGAGGGGAAGCCCTCTGTTACAACTATAGCATTTCTCTGTGGGCTCTAGGAACCCTTCCTGACCCTTCAGACCAAAGGCGGTGGGCAGGGTGGTGATGGTTTCTAGCTGTTCTTCCCCTGGGCAGTTGTGCTAGCCTTTGTTGGTTTCCCTTAACACTGCCTACTCCTTTGTAAATAAATGTTTTATTAAACTGCCCTCAATTGTCCCATCTGTTTCCTGCTCCTCCCACGACTGGCTACACAGAGGTTTCTCTACAGAAAGAGCTGAATGGAAAAGTATAAAACTTTTGTACTGAATATACTTAAAGCTGTTTAAACATCAGAGATAATTTTGTCTTAAAGTAGCAGAAAAGAGAATTCTCAAATTATCAGTTTGGCCCATGGTCATTGACACATGAATACTCATGGCCTGCATGCATATATACTTCTTTTCCCCCCAGAACAAATGAGTTTATTTGGGTATAGCAGAGGGTTGCAATCTGAGATATACATGCTGTGATAGATCACAGGCATACCCAAGGGGGTGGGGGCAAAATTGCTATGTTTCAAGACATAAGCTGTCTACATAAGTGACTTCAAAATGAAGTCCATCGGTCACAGAAACTCATTGCTCAAAGATGGAGCAGCCATTGCTAGGTAGGTGTCCTTGTGCAGGCGGCTAGCTGGAATACTACAATCTTGAGGAAGTTCTTATGAAAAGTCATGTTACTGGTCTGTATGCAGGAAAGTCTTATATTACTAAATCCTGTTATAGGCATACATTCTAATCAGAACTGGCAGAATTATTTTGAGGAGAGAGTGTTTTATATTAAGCATTAAGTGGCCATGTATGTACTTATTTCAGAACCCACAACCACTAGGCAAAAAGATAATTTCCTTATAAATTCTTTTAATTGCAAAGGTAGTAGTTGGAAATGATTGGAAAAGAGACTTTTAGTTGTGAGACACAGGGAATACTGGTTCAGTGTGAATCATGGATACTCAGTGAGAAAGATCATTGGTTAGAGGCAGCATGCAATAGTATTTAGAGCACAGCTTTTATAGTGAGACTTCCTGGGTTTAAATCTGCCTCTACTATTTACTAGTTCAGAGGCTTTGGGTAAGTTACCTAATATCTCTGTGCCTCAGTGTCCTCATCTTAAAATAAGAAGAATAGGAGTATCTAACTCATAATATTGTTATAAGGAATAAATGAGTTCATTTATGTAAAGCACTTAAGATGTGCCTGGTGATAAGTGTTTAATTGCTCTATTTTTTTTTTCAGTATGAAGTGGGGGGGAGTGAGGAAGAGGATTCAATTTTCTTTTATTAATTTTTTTTTTGAGACAGAGTCTCACTTTGTCGCTCTGGGTAGAGTACAGTGCCGCTATCTTAGCTCACTGCAACCTTCAACTCCTGGGCTCAAACGGTCCTCCTGCGTCAGCCTCCTGAGTAGCTGGGACTACAGGCATGCATCACAATGCCCAGCTAATTTTTCTATTTTTAATAGAGATGGGTTCTCACTCTTGCTCAGGCTGGCCTTGAATTCCTGAGCTCAAGCAATCCTCCCACTTTGGCCTCCCTGAGTGCAGGGATTACAGGCCTGAGACACCATGCCCGGCCTAATTACTCTATCTATTTGTGTTATTCTGAAGGTACAGGCAGTTTCTGGAACTGGGACTGATTATTATTACTTACAGCAATAATCTTATCTTTCCCCCAATTCCTCCCCCTTCTGTGATGATGAAATGAGAGCTGGTTAGACAGGCTTACAGATGGGGGTTGGTGGGTTGCACTGTAGGAGAGGAAACCCCAAAATATGAATCTGGAGCTTATTCAGGAAAGAGATATCCCTTTATAGTTTAAAAAAGGGAGAGATACCTTTGCTCCCTAAATAAATTCTCCTTGGGAAGAGAATGTGAAGGATCCTGGATTTTTCCCCTTTAGAATGTAAGTAATTGCCTCTGGGGGAAGAGAAGACAGGTATCTCTAGGTTTACAACTCCTGGAATGTCTTTATGGCTTTAGGTCTCATCTTCTCCTAGAAATATAAACACATACCTCCAGGGAGGTAAATATTTTACTAACTATTCAATAAGCTATTGAGTTTCAAGGCTGTCCTTTAACCTAAGTCCCAGTAAAATTTTTCCAGAAATCCTTAACTACATGGAAATATTAAAAAATTAATTTCTAACACTGGGCACATAGCAAGCCTATATAAATGTGAGCTATCAGGATTTTGTGAATGACCAGAAGCCATGAAAATCACTTGGTAACTTTAGAGGTTTATTCCTATCTGAGAGTTGTTTGATAAACTTACTTGCTTTTCCTGTACATTAATGCTGTTTCTTAACGAAATTCAAAACTTGTGAAAGTTTGTTAGAGAATCCAAGATAATTTATAATCATAATAACAACAAATATAAGATATCACATTTATGAAGTCCTAGGTAATCACTTTACATAAATGATCTAATTTTAACACAATGGCAATATTACAAGAAAGATACTTAATATCAACATTTTATAGAATAGAAAAAATAAAGCTCATGGGGATTAAGTAACTTGCTCAAGATCACACAACTAGTAAGTGGCAAAGCTAGAATTCCAATTCATGTTTGTATGACTTCAAAACTCATGGTCTTAACTGATTCAGTTGGAAGAGAATTTGTTTCTTCAAAGGGAAACTAACAGGAGTCCTCCGTTCTCTCTGCCGGTAGATGCCAGCATCTGGGAATCAGAGAAACTGTGAAAGACAATACTCTTTTTCTTCTGCATGGCCTGAACCAACACTCAGGTTTTGGTTTTGTGCCCTGAACCCATTCAGGTACATTGTATATCTTTATAGGGTACATGTAATGCACCCTATAAAGGCTCTAGAGGCTTGAATTTGGAGTCAGAAAACCTGACTTTGCTTTCTTGTTCTACCACTTAATGACGGTGTGACCCAAGGCAAGGTGGTTATTTCCTCTGAACTTCGGATCATTAATCTGTAGAATGGGGATAAAAATGCCTGTGTTGCTTTAATCACAGGGCTATTTGTGAGGATCAAATGGGATAATGTATGTTAAGGCACTTTGTAGACTGCAAAGCTTTCTAGAAGAGTAGCTATTGTTATTTACTTACTAGTAGACATGTATTTTGCCAGACACTGAGTTAGTTGAAGGCAATAAAAAAAAAAATGAATAGGACATGATCATTTAGTTTGCTTTTTAAACTACTCAGTAATAAGTTATATATAGTAGACAATGTTAGGCACCTATCAAATAGCCATGTCCTTGTTTTTCTTTAACCTAATCGTGCATTTGTCCAGGATGGCATGTGCTTGACCTCAGGCAATGGATTGTAATTTATTCAAGTCAACATGGCTCTCCTGTTCTCTGCTTTTCCAGCCTCCTTTGAAGTTAAAAATCTACCTATCTATCTATATATACATATAGGTTGGAGTCTTGGTGGGGAACAGACTTTCACTCAGATGGTCAATTTAAAAGATTTTGATGATGAATTCATTTACAGAGATGTGGGCAGGGTTGAAGGTATCAGTGAAACCACCAGAGACCAGCCACAGTGAGGGGCTGTCATCACTTCAAGGAGCGAAAAGGCAGGAGATGGAATGTTACCAGAGCCCAGAGACACCTGGAGCCATGGAGGAGGGTACCAACAGGGAGCCATGGGGGGAGATGGCCACTGCCAGAATTGCAGCGCTGAAATGGTACAACAGGGAGGAACAGGGAAGAAATTGCCTGACCTCTCTCAACACTCACCCTCCAGTCTTTGCTCGAATCCTTCATTTGCCCAACCTGACCAGAAGCCATAAGGCAAAGAAGCTCACCACAAGACTTCATTTTAATCAATAAAATGTTGGAAGAAGTCTGTCATAGGCACTTCTGGGAAAATTCAGCTTTCCTGATAAAAGAGGTCAGGTATGAATGGCAGCTCCCCTTATTCCTCCTTCCCCTCCTTCCGTGAATGAGGACATAATGGCCAGAGGGCAGCAATAATCTTGCAGTCAAGAGGCAACAGGCCTGAAGGTGAAAGATAGCATGTCAGGGTGTTGGAGCAGAATGATAGGAAGAGCCTGGGTCCCTAGTGGTCTTGCTGAGCAACTGAGTCAGCTCCTGCAATGATTGTCTTCAGACTTCTTGATTTGTAGGTGACTTTTGAGTCTCTATACTTTTAGCTGGTCGAATTCCTATGTGAAATAACATAGTCCTTTCATAGATGTTGTTTGGAGTTGGTGTGAGGAGATATAATAAAATCAGTCTTATTGAAAAATAGTCCAAATTAGTGAGAGTAAAGGATGCTCCTGACTGAGGAAGTAAAAATTTGGCATCTGGGTTCATAAAGGGAGACTTGCATCCAAATACCATATCTTTACCGCTTTTGCCAGGCTTTTCGCACTTGCAATACCTGCTTCATAATTATCTTCAGTTAGACTACAGGCTTTGTGATGTTGGGACCATGCCTGTTGTCCCTGACTGCTTAATCCCTGAGGCTTCATATAGTGCCTAGCAAAGAATAGGCTCCAAATGACTATTTGCTGACTTAAAGTGTCCAGAACCACTTATGTTAAACATTAACCTTTGCTAAGGTCAAGAATTTGCTATAATTTTTTTTTTTTAAAGGAAAGGGGCCTTGCTCTGTTGTCCAGGTTGGGCTCGAACTCCTGGGGTCAGGGGATCTTCCTGCCTCAGCCTTTCATGTAGCTGGGGCTACAGGTGAGCACCACTGCACCTAACTACTATAATTTTCTTAATGGAAAATTTTCTCAGTCATAGCTTCTCAGACAAAAATTTCATCTTGTAAGAGCTGAAACATCAGCGATTCTGATTTTTCTACAAGCTATGAATGCTTGGGGACATTCCCTGGGATGTGAGTGAATGAATGGGAGCAGCAATTTGCAGCTAGTTCTGGGTCACAAGATTGTATATCTAGAAGTTATATAGGCTGTGCTGGAATGTCCTGCTTATTTAAAAGAATTATGCCTCTATTCATTCATTTGTCCAGTCCTCTAGACAAATACCTTTTACCCCAGCCACAAAACCAAAAGCAGATCTACTTAACTAAGGAGGATGCAAACTGGAACACAAACAGCATTTAATTGGGGAAGAAGGTGGGTGGGGGGACCTGCTTTATTGTGCAAACATTTTATTTTTATATATGAGGTGTTATTAATAGTAGTGTTTGGTTACAAAAAAAAATAAACACCTACGGTAGCTAGAATGTTGCTCTCAGCATGCAGAAAATCACAAAAATAGCTTTTTTATTTTTTAATGACTTGATTTACTTTTGTTATGAAAACAGCATAATCTAAATGCAATGATTTGTTTTGTCATGTGGCTTCAATTACATATTGAATTAAAAATGATTATGCTGGTATTTGTTGTGCTATTTTGTTGAATACAGAGATCTATAGATAAGGTGCCTGTTAATAGCTTTTTAAAATCAATAACTTGAAGAAAACGGGTCTCCACTGTTGGCTATAATTTTATTTGAACTGATTGGCTTAAATTTCATCTACTCATGATTACGTGAGATTGATTTTAGATGTGAGCAGAATTTTGAGGGAGCCAGTGTATGTTTTAACATTTTGGTAATTGGATTATGATAACAGTTCTCTGTAATCTGGTCACAAGAAGACAGTGTCCCTTTTCATAATGTTATTTTAACCAAGCCACCCACAAGGAGAAAAACACATTTATACTAATTTGGTACCTAAAAAAAACCCCCTCTGAATTGCTAGGAAAAGAGTTAGAGAGTATAAACTTGAAGAGAACTGATTTGACTGGCAAACTAGTATGAACTGTTTACATGCTCTGCATGTTTGTTTTCCAAACATTTCAAATTAGCACATTAAGAATTGAGAATCTGTGTTGAGACACTAAATCATGAGAGATCAGGAATAGTCTATTTTCACCCCTATAATCTGTCTCTACTTGTATTTTTAGTTTCCCAGCATCTGGGTAAAGAAAAATATAAGTTTGCAGCAGAATAATGGCCATGATATTTATTATCTCAGTGGGGTGGGGCTGGGGGGAAGGAAAATCAGTAATTTTTTTTTTTTTTTTTTTTTTTTTTTTTTTGTTGAGACAGAGTCTCACTTTGTTGCCCAGGCTAGAGTGAGTGCCGTGGCGTCAGCTTAGCTCACAGCAACCTCAGACTCCTCGGCTTAAGCGATCCTACTGCCTCAGCCTCCCGAGTAGCTGGGACTACAGGCATGCGCCACTATGCCCGGCTAATTTTTTCTATATAGATTTTTAGTTGTCCATATAATGTCTTTCTATTTTTAGTAGAGACGGGGTCTCGCTCAGGCTGGTCTCGAACTCCTGACCTTGAGCAATCCACCCGCCTCGGCCTCCCAGAGTGCTAGGATTACAGGCGTGAGCCACCGCGCCCGGCTGGAAAATCAGTAATTAATGAAAAAAGGAAAGGGCTGTAAACTCCCAGGTGTCAACCATTAGGTAACTATTTCTTTGATTATCTGGAATCCCTGTCTAAATACAAAAGGATATTAGTCCAAAATATCAAGGATGAAAAGATAAGACATGTTGATTTCATGAGCTGTTTTATGCCGCAGTCATTCAAAATGTCAAGATAATTGTTTGTTCTTGACTTATACTTAATAAAGGAGAATTTAAAATCAATACCTTTATGCAGCCTACTGTTACCTGGGATACACTCCCAGCACATGCATAAAAGGGAAACACTGTGTGTGTGTGTGTGTTTGTGTGTGTGAGAAGTAGGTGGAGGGTGGGTGGAGGTTGTGGGTGAATAGTTCTAATATCAGTTTTACAGCATCTGTTTATGACTATAATTGATTTTATGGGGTTTAGCAACTCCCAGTGGGATCAGCTTAAATTTAATTTATATTAGAAGCTGGGCGTGGTGGCTTATGCCTGTAATCCTAGCACTCTGGGAGGCCGAGGCGGGAGGATCGCTTGAGCTCAGGAGTTCAAGACCATTCTGAGCAAGAGACCCACCCGTCTCTACTAAATATAGGAAAATTAGCTGGGCATGGTGGCACATGCCTGTAGTCCCAGCTACTCAGAAGGCTGAGGCAGGAGGATTGCTTGAGCCCAGGAATGTGAGGTTGCTGTGAGCTAGGCTGATGCCACGGCACTCTAGCCCGAGCAGCAGAATGAGACTCTGTCTCAAAAAAAAAAAAAAAAAAAATTATATTAGAATTGCAGAATTCAGAAGGGAGAACCAAATCCCTATGGCTCATAAAAATTGGATACTAGAAGTGAGTATGTTTTATGAAATACAATGTAAAAGAACGACTCTGTATTTTGGGAAAAAGTGTGGTATGATAGTCAATGACCTGAAGGCACTACCACCTTTCCAACTATTTTCTAATCCTGTCAACTTGCTAATAATTATGGTCTTTTCCCTTGCATTAAAAAATTTAAAATGTTTTAAAATTCCATTTTTAATTTTAAGTGATTTTAGATTCACATGCAGTTGTAAGGAATAATACAGAGAGATCTTGTGTATCCTTTACCCGGTTTCCCTTGATGGTAACATCTTGCAAAACTATAGTATAACATGGCAACTAACATACTGACATTGATACAGTCAAGATACAGAACATTTCTATCACCACAAGGATCCCTCATATTGCCTTTTATGTCCACATCCACTTCCCTTTTTTCTTACCCTGTCCCTAACCTTCGATAACTGATCTGTCTCCATTTCTACAGTGTTATCATTTCAAGAATGTTATATGAACAGAATCCATATGTAACCTTTTGGGATTGACCTTCCCCCTCTACTATTATCTGGAGGTTTGTCCAAATTGTGACATGTATCACAGGTCCTTTTTTTTTTTTTTTTTTTTTTTGAGACAGAGTCTCACTTTGTTGCCTGGGCTAGAGTGAGTGCCATGGCGTCAGCCTAGCTCACAGCAACCTCAAACTCCTGGGCTCAAGCGATCCTACTGCCTCAGCCTCCCGAGTAGCTAGGACTACAGGCATGCGCCACCATGCCTGGCTAATTTTTTCTATATATATTTTAGTTGGCCAGATAATTTCTTTCTATTTTTAGTAGAGACGGGGTCTCGCTCTTGCTCAGGCTGGTCTCGAACTCCTGACCTTGAGCGATCCACCCGCCTCGGCCTCCCAGAGTGCTAGGATTACAGGCGTGAGCCACCACGCCCGGCCCACAGGTCCTTTTTAAATTTTTTATTTCAGGGTCATATTCCATGGTATGGATGTACCAAAGTTTGTTTAATCATTCACTCAGTGAAGGGTATATGGGTTGTTTCCACTTATTGGCTATAATGAATAAAGTTGCTATAAACATTCATGTATAGATTTTTGTGTGAACATTAGTCTTCATTTCTCTTGGATAAATGCCTAGGAGTACAATTGCTGGGTTATATAGTAGTTGCATGTTTAACTTTTTTAAAAAAACCCACCAAACTGCTTCCAGAGTAACTGTACCATTTTACATTCCCAAGAACAATCTGTGAGTGATACAGTTTCTTCACATCCTTGCTAGCATATGTAGTGTCACTATTTTTTATTGTAACCATTCTTATAGGTGTATAGTAATATGCCATTGTGGTTTTAATTTGTAATTCTTTCATTGCTAATCAGGTTTAACATCTTTTCATGTGCTTATAGCCATCAGTAAAATATCTCATGTCTTAATACCCATTTTTCCAACTGGATTGTTTATTTTTTTACTGGTGAGTTTTGAGAGTTATTTTTATATTCTAGATACTAGTCTTTTGTTTGATATGTAGTCTGCAAATATTGGTTTA
Organism: Eulemur rufifrons; assembly: GCF_041146395.1. Classification (NCBI taxonomy): domain Eukaryota; kingdom Metazoa; phylum Chordata; class Mammalia; order Primates; family Lemuridae; genus Eulemur; species Eulemur rufifrons. Next base: position 26,607,696 of record NC_090997.1, on the reverse strand, counting down.
TAGATTTCATTTTTTATACTGTGTGTGTCTGGTTTTGGTTTCAGGGTAATAATAATACTAGCATTATAAAATGAATTAGAAGGGTTCCTTGCTCTTCTCTTCTCTGTAAGACATTGTGTAGAATCAGTGCTATTTCTTCTTTAAACATTTGGTAAAAATCCTAGTGAAACCATCTTGTCCTGGAGATTTTTTTTCATGAGTTTTAAAATTATGAATTCAATTTCCTTAACAGTTTCCAACATTGTTGGAAACCCTTGGATCTGAGATTCAACTATTCCTGAAACTATTAATAGAAGTAACCTGCCTAGGACAAATACACTCTGTCCCCTGACCACATTCTCTTTTTCCTTTTAAGCTAGTTTGTGTTGAGTTTCTATAATGGAGAATTGAAAGATAGGAACACATCCTCAATTTGTTTATGAACTTTAAGGGGCCAAAGGCCTTTTAACTTTACATCTCTTAGCATGGTACCTGGTAAGACAGAGGGTCCTCGAGATGTGATGACTGATTGATTCAATCTCACTTTCCCTGAGCACCTACAATGAGCTGAGCTAAGCACTGAACCACAAGGAATAATTAGACACAGTTCTTGCCCTCGAGGAGTTCTGAATTTAGTACAAGGATGAGGTAGGAAATTAACCCCTTTCAATATAACTTGGGCTATAATAGAAATCTGAGCAAATTTTTGTGGAATTCCAGAGGGTTGGAGGTTTGGGGAAATGGGAAATGGGATGTGGGAAGGCTCCTCAGAGGAGGTGACATCTGAGTTGAGTTCTTAAAGACTGTATAGAAGTTCCTAGGTGGAGAAGTGGGCATGGGGAAAAAGTGTCCCAGGAATGGGGTATTTCAGGTGGAGAGAACAAGATTATATATTAATAATTATAAAATTAATAATAATATCACTATCTCCTGTTCTTTCTGTGACCTCTTCACAAGCTCATTCCTCTTTCTTTTCGTCTTCCCCATCTATCATGGAAACATCATAGTGGTTAAGAGCACAGGCTCTGAGCTCTGAAAGATTTTGGTTCTGCCAGACAGGATGCCTCATGCCTGTAATCCCAGTGATTTGGGAGGCTAAGGCGGGAGGATCACTTGAGCCCAGGAGTTTAAGACCAGCCTGAGCAACATGGTGAGACCTCATCTGTACAAAAATAGAAAACTTAGCTGGGTGTGGTGGTGCACACCTGGATTCCCAGCTACTCAGGAGGCTGAGGCAGGAGAATCACTCAAGCCTGGGAGCTGGAGGATGCAATGAGCTGTGATGACACCACTGCATTCTAGCCTGGGCAACAGAGTGAGATTTTGTCTCAAACAAACAAACAAACAAAAGATTTGGTTCTGCTACTTACTGCCCATATGACCTTGAGCAAAATCACTTACATTTTATAAATAAGGACAATAGTGTATTTGCCTTATAAGATTGTCAAGAACATTAAAGAAAATTACAAATATAAAGAATGTACCTGGCACAAGGTAATTCTCAAGAAAAAAAAAAAAAGAAATCTACTTCTTCTTATAGAAGTACAGCTACTCCTGTTCTTTTTTGCTTTCAATTTGCATGGGATATCTTTTTCAATCCTTTTATATTCTGTGTGTGTGTCTTTATAGGTGAAGTATGTTTCTTTCAGAAAACATACAGTTGGCTCTTGTTTTTTTTTTTTTTTTTTTATCCATTTAGCCACTCTATGTCTTTTGATTGGAGAGTTTATTCCATTCACATTCAATGTTGTTATTGATATGTAAGGAACTTACTACTGTCATGTTGTTATTTGATTTCTGGTTGTGTTGTGGTCCTCTCTTTCTTTTTTACTTCTTTACTGTTTTCCTTTGTTAAAAGTGATTTTTTTCTGGTAGTGTGTTTTAATTTCTTGTTTATTGTAGGTTTTTTGATTTGAGGTTATCATAAGACTTGCAAAAACATTTTGTAACCGGTTATTTTAAACATAGTGACAACTCTGCTTACCAACAAAAAAATAAACAAGCAAAGAGAAATCTAATAGAAATTCTACCTTTAAGTCCATACTCCTACCCACTTTTTAACTTTTTGCTATTTCCATCCGTATCTTTTTATGCTATCTATCTCTCAAAAAGTTGTAGTTATTTTTGACAGGTTTGTCTTTTAGTCTTCCTAATCAAGATGTAAGTTGTTTATACACTGCAGTTACAACAACAGAGTAATCTGTATTTTTGTACTTACTGTTACCAGTGAGTTTTATACTTTCAGATGATTTCTTATTGTTTATTAACGTCCTTTTCTTTTAGATTGAAGAACCTCTTTTAGCATTTCTTGTAGGACAGGTATGGTGTTGATGAAATCCCTCAGCTTTTGTTTATTTCTCCTTCATATTTGAAGATTATTTTTGTAGAATATAGTATTCTAGGGTTAAAGTTCTTTTCTTTCAGCAGTTTGCATATGTCATGTCAATCTCTCCTGGTACGTAAAGTTTCCACTGAGAAGTCTGCTGACAAAGTATTGGAGCTCCTATATATGTTTTTTTTTTTTCCTTTTCTCTTGCTTCCCTTAGGACCTTTTCTTTATCTGTGACCTTTGGGAGCTTGATTATTAAATGCCTTGAAGTAGTCTTGTTTGGGTTAAATCTGCTTTGTGTTCTATGACCTTCTTGTACTTTAATAATGCATCTTTCTCTAGGTTTGGGAAGTTCTTTGTTATTACTTCCCTTAAATAATAACCGATTTGCCCTTTTGAGACTGTTTTCTAGATCTTGAAGGTTTGGATCATTCTTTTTTATTCTTTTTCCTTTTTCCTTTTCTGACTGTATTTTCAAATAGCCTGTCTTAAAGCTCTCTAATTCTTTCTTCTGCCTGATCAATTCTGCTATTGAGAGACTCTGATGCATTTCTCAGTTTGTCAGTTGAATTCTTAATCCCTAGAATTTCTGCTTAATTTTTTTTTTATTATTTCACTTTCTGTTAAATTTCTCTGATAGGCTTCCGAATTACTTCTCTTGTTGTCTTGAAGTTCACTGAGCTCCTTCAGGACAGGTATTTTTAATTCTTTGTCTGAATTGTCACCTATCTCCATCACCCCAGGATTGGTCACTGGTACCTTATGTAGCTCATTGGGTGATGTCATGTTTTCCTGGATGTTCTTTATGCGTGTGGATGTTTGTCAGTGTGTGGATATTGAAGAGTTAGGTATCTATTTAATCTTCATAATCTGGGCTGGTTTGAACCCATTCTTCTTGAGAAGGCTTTCCAGATACTCAAATGAAATTGAGTGTTTTGATGGATGTCTGTGGTCACTGCGGCTGTTATCAGCACTGGCAGTGCCCCAAACCCAGTAATGCTGTGACTCTTGCATACTCCAGGTGGTACTACCTGGTGAAGTTGGGTAAGATAGAAGAGAATTCCAGGGATTATGAGGCAAAGTCTCTCCCTCTCTTCCCGCACTCTCTGTGCTGGGCTGGTGGAGTTGGGGGAGGAGTAATGTGGGCACTCCCTTGTGGCCGCCAGTGCCAGGTCACCTGAAGCCAGCCCCGTCTCACCCAAAGTCTGTAGTTAATGTTGCCTGGCTACCTCTGATATTTATTCAAAGCCCAAAGGCTCTGTAGTCAGCAGGTGGTGAATCCTGCCAGGACTGGGTCCTTCTCTTCAGGGCGGCATGTTTTCTTCTGGTCCAGGGTGGATCCAGAAATGCCATCTAGGAAATAAGGCCTAGAATCAGGGGCTTCAGGTGTCTGCTTGGTACTTTATTTTACTGTGACTGATCTGGTCCTCAAGTTGCAAAACAAAGTCTGAACGCTTCCCTTTCCCCATGTGTAAGAAAATGTTCCCTGAGCTGAACTGCTTGTAGTTGGGGTAGAGGTGACACGGGCACTGGCTCGGCCACCACTGCTGGTGTCTCACTGGGTCGTGTGCACCCCAAGTCGACTGGCTTCAAGCCAGCACAGCCCCAGGAATTGCCTAAGGAATACAGCCTTTGCGGCCTGACTACCTTACAGATTTCATCTGGGCCCCAGGCTCCTTTTTGTCGGCTGGTGGTAGTGCTAGTCTGAACTTGGGTTTGGGGGCAGAGGATTTCCCTCTGGCCAGGCTGGTCTAAATGCTCCCTTAGTTGGCACTGGCATAATTATGCCCTGTGCTGTGTTCCCCTGTGCCAGGGTGGCCCTGAATTTTAGTGCAACGTCCCATAATCGCTTAACTCTCCCTACCCCTGGCACACAGGCTCTCTTTCCACTCTACGTACTGGCGCAGCACTGCTAGGGGCTGGGAGAGGGGTGGTGTAGGCAATACAAGATTGTCTTTCTGCCCTCTTCAGTGTCTCTTTCCTGAATATAATGTTAAAATCAGATAGTGTGATCACTCACCTGACTTTTGGTTCTTCTGAAGTTGCTTGCTTGCAAGAATATTAGTTGAATTTGGTGTTTGTGTAGATGGACAATCACTGGAGGTTTCTATTTGGCCATCTTGCTCCCATTCTTGCTTTCTTTTTCTTTCTTTCTTCTTCTTCTTTTTTTTTTTTTTTATTTTCTCCTCCATCCCAATCCTTTCAGGGATTTTCTTTTTTCTTTTTTTTTTATCTTGCTTTCTTTTGATTAAAGCTTGCTGATATATATTTTTCTATCCTTTTACTTTCAAACTATTCTTTTTGATAGGACATATCTGGGTCATGTTTTCCTAATCCACTCTGCCAGTCTATATCTTTTAATTGGGGTATTTAGACCAATTATATTTGATATAATTATTGATATATTAGGGCTTAAGTCTGCATTTTATTTTTTGTTTCTGTTTGTACTCTATTTTTTCCCTCTATTTTGCTTTTCGCTGTCTTCCTGAGAGTTGCTTGAACAATTTTTGGAATTCTATTTTATCTATAGCATTTTATTATTCTTATTTTATTTATTTATTTATTTATTTTGAGGCAGAGTCCCGCTCTGTCACCCGGGCTAGAGTGCTGTGGCATCAGCCTAGCTCACAGCAACCTCAGACTCTGAGGTTCAAGCAACACTCCTTCCTCAGCTTCCCAAGTAGCTGGGGGACTACAGGAATGAGCCACCATGCCTGGCTAATTTTTTTTTTTCTATTTTTAGTTACCCAGCTAATTTCTTTCTATTTTTAGTAGAGATGGGGCCTTGCTCTTCTGAGGCTGGTCTGGAACTCCTGACCTCAAGTGATCCTCCTGCCTCAGCCTCTGGAGTGCTGGATTACAGGCATAAGCCACCATGCCCAGCCTATTAATTTTTTTTTTGAAATTGGGTCTCACTGTATTGTTCAGGCTGGTTTTGAACTCCTGGACTCAAGCAATCCTCCTGCCTCAGCCTCCCAAATACCGAGGATTACAGGTACATGCCACTGTGCCCAGCTTTATCTACAGTGTTTTTGCATGTCTCTCTTTGTGTAGACCTTTGATGGAAGGTAATATGTTATACATACATAACATATTTCAGTCTACTGATGTCATCCTTTTTTCAATGTTAGTGAAGTATAGAAATCTTACTATCCTTTATGTCCATCCACTCACCCCATTTGGAATGGGGTGTTATAATTTTTGCTTCAACATTCAAACATAATTTAGAAAATGCAAAAGGAGAAGGAAAGTCTATTGTGTTGACTCATATGTCTTCCTTCTTTTCTGATATTCCAAGAATTCTCCTTTATTGTTTTCTTTCTTTTTTTTGCCATGCTTGTAGGGTAGATCTGCTGGCATTAAATTCTCTGTTTTCCTTCATCTGGTAAAGTCTTAATTTCCTCTTCTTTCTTAAAGGGAACTTTCACTGGAAATACAATTATAGATTATTGGTTCTTTTCCTTCTAGCACTTAAAAAAATGTTGTTCCGCTTCCTTCTGAGTTTATGGTTTCTTATGAGAAATTGACTGTCATTCAAATTATTTATTCCTTTAGGTGAGGGGGCATTTATCTCTCTCTCTCTCTCTTTTTTTTTTTTTTTTAACCGACTTTAGTTTTTAGAGAAGTTTTAGGTTCACAGCAAAATTGAGCAGAAAGTATAGAGTTGTCATATACCCTCTGTTTCCATATACTCATATATACACTTGTAGCCTTCCCCACTATCAAGATTGAGCATCAGAATGGTACATGTGTTACATTGTGTTGTTTTAATGATTTTTTTTTTGTCTTTCATTTTCAGAAGTTTGACTATTATGTATCTTTGGGTGGATTTCTTGGAGTTTATACTACTTGGGATTCACTCAGCTTCTTGAATCTGGAGGTTAGTAGCTTTTGTCAAATTTTAGCTATTATTAATATTTACTCAAATACTTTCAATCTTGCCCTCTTTTTCCTCTCCCTTCAGTACTTTGATGACAAGAATCTTCAAACTTTCGTTACAGTCTCACAGGTGCCTGAGGATCTGTTCGTTTTCTTCCCAGTCTATTTTCCCTCTATTTTTCAGACTGAATAATTTCTATTGTTTTTTTTCCTTCCAGTTTGCTGATTCTTTCCTCTGTTCCCCTCATTCTGATATTGAGTTCACCCACTGAGCTTTTTATTTCATTTACTATAATTTTTAATTCTAAAATTTTCATTTACTTTTTCTCTATTTTCCTTATTAACTTCTATTTCTTTCCTGAAATTTCTTTCCTTTTGATTTCTTTGCTGAGATTTTTGAAAAAATTGTTTCAAGTATATTCATCATTGCTCATTGAAACTTTTTAATGATGACTGCTTTAAAATCATTGTCAGGTAATTTTATTATCTATGACATCTTTTTTTTTTTTTTTCATTCAATTTGAGATGTTCCTGGTGCTTGGTATGGTGAATGATTTCAATGGAAACCTGGACATTTTGAACATTATGTTCTAAGACTCTGGATTTTATTTAAACCTCTGACAACACTCCAGCAGGGGAAGGGAGGAAACCACCTTGTTATTGCCAGGTGGGTGTGGGAATTCTGGCTCTAATGATGGCACCCTCATTGGGAGGGGTATTATTGCCTACCAGAGGATCAGCTGAGCTGGAGAGAGAGCGAGAGAGAGCTAAATTTCCAGGTGTTAGAGTAGCCAATCAAAGTAACAAGCCCAACTGAAAGTAATAGTCAAACCATTAATCACTTACTGTGATAGTATATGCAATAGGTTACACCGTAGAAAGTTCTGGCTCTCCCAGTTTCTGTATAATCCATGGGATGGCACACCAGTTGAGGGCCAGGTGGATCAGCACAGATAGGTTGTCTTGCTGCTGAGGGAGCCCTGAACAAAAGGCTACTGAAGTTTTATGGATGCAGGGGTTGGTGCAGGTGGAGAGAGACGAGGGGTAGGAATGAAAAAGTACTGAGTACTAAGTCAGAATGAATGAAAGTTTCTTCGAGGTTCCCCAGTAAGGAGACCTCAAAATAGTGGAGCCTGGGCTAAGAATGCAGATATATATAAGAACATGGCTGGTCAGGGGGCCTGAATCCTTGACTCTAATTCTCTTCAGAGTTTGCAGTGCATCGGCTGTGTACCAAGTCTGGTGTGGGGAGAGCAACTTTTCCTCCTGAGGCTTGGTAGCTAAAGCCATTGTATTAATAACTGCCTAGGGTTGGGCCTAAAAAAATTATACACAGGATTTTGGCTGCAACCAGACTCCTTGGTGTTTTATTACTACTCCTCACTGGGCTTCAACTGACACCATGCTGGAGGTGGCCTCATGATCTATGGGTGATGGTGAAAGTCCTGTCTGCTAGGCCTCCTTTAGCACTACCCCAGTGGGGAGGGAAGGGAGTTTCATTACTGCTAGGCTGCAAGTGGAATTTCAGAATCCACTGATGCTGTGAGGGGGGAGATCTAGCTTCCTTTGCTGGCATGGGAAGGGGGTGGGCATCGTTTTTTCTGTGGGGTTTGGTTAGAGTAGAATAGCTATTGCATATAAAGATTTCTGTCTTGTTAGGCTACTCCTTTGCTGGTTCTGCGGATAGAAGGTGCAGGCTTTTTGAGGAGCTTTTCAGTCTATAGTCATTGGTGTTTCCCAGTTATTGGCTTCTTCAGCTCTAAATCTGGATTATGAGAGACCAAAAAACGCCCAGGGATCTTATCAGCATGTTGTGCCTTGAGTCCTGAGGTCCCTAGCCAGTCTGCCTCCTTCTTTTCACCTTCCAGAGCTTTCTTATGTTCATTTTTTATATAATGTTAAGGGGTTTTAGTTGTAATTACTGTGAGGAATAGGAAAAATTGTCTGCTCCATCATCCCAGAAGTCTTTCTTTTCATTTTTGATATTTAAATTTAAACAATCAAATTCGTAACATATTAAAAATTAAATGGAAAGACTAATGGGAAAGACCACTATCCTTTGTCTCACTTTTGCACACTTCTAGCATTGTCCCTCAGAGACAAACACTTTAATCATGTGTTGTCTTTGTGTTGTCTTTGTGAAAGATACAAAATATCTTGTGAAAGATACAAAATATACTTAAAGAAGTATATATTTATTTCATAAATTGTGGGTGTAAATATGTAAACCACTCTATGATCAGATTTAGTTTATTTTAAACCATACTTAGCTAATATGAGAATTTTAAATTTCATTTATTAATAGAAGCCTGAAGGGATTAAGAAGAGGTATAAAGCAAGATTGAGTGACTTGAGAGAGGATGAGATGTAGGATATCAAAGATATATATTCATTATTCCTCAATTTGGCCCTGAAGGTCATCTGATAGGTTTTCTTGGACCACTGACTACTCAGTTCTTTGCTAGGGAATGCTAAATTCTTTTAATACAAACATGCATTCCAGTGTTGGCAGAAGATTCTCTGTCTTAGGAGCATTTGAGACAGTAGCAATGAATCATACTGCCTCTAAGTAATTTTTTTATTTTCAGAGATGAGGCATGGAGCCAACCTTTAGCTAAATACTTGGCTTTTTTTTTCTTTTTTCTTTTTTTTTTTTTAAATTGCTTCTCCTTTGCAAATGGAAGGTAAAGATGAAATGTGAGGTAGAGATGAAAGAATCTAGGTTTATGAGTTTTCTTCTCTTCTCAATGGTCAGGAAAATATACAATGGATAATGTGTTTCATTTTGGATGTTTTATCTAATTAGATCAAACAAATGGCCTCTTCCCAAGGCATGTATTCTCCATGTATTGGATGAGATTAGATGCAAGAATAATAAATACCCAGGTGAATCTAAAGAGAGAGAATTCACACAGCATTCCTTATCTAACACGTAGGGAGTACAGAATGAATATGTGCAAAGTAAAATCCATCGACAATTTAGAGCTTCATGAAGTAGCAGGGCATAATGTGTTAGGAAAGCTCTTTTTTGACTGCTAGTAGTAGGAGTCATTCTAACTATCTCAACCAATGAGAGGATATTTTATTTTACTTTTTGTCTAAAATTTTTTTCATTTTTTTAAAAAAACAGCTTTATTGAGCTATAATTGATATATGAATTATAGCTGCACATATTTAATGTGTACAATTTTATGAGTTTGGATGTGTGCAAACACTCATGATACCATCATCACATAAAGATATATGTGGCAACAAAAAAATCAAGGATTTCATGAAAAAATATAGAATCTGACTCTTTGAAGGACCTTATGTGCATTAGACCCTGGGCCGGACAGTTTACACCCATTAACTCATTTAACTCTCCTGAAACAAAATAAAACAAAAAAACCCAAAACTGAGACAGCATTATTATCCTCATATCTTGAGGTTGAAATGTTGTGGCTTGATCATAGTCATGAAGCGGTACATGGGAGAGGCAGTGCGGCGTTTGTGACTCCAATGCCCACTGTTTTCGACTGCCCCTTATATTAATTACAAAGCTTTAATAGCAGCTCTCAAGACTAGTGGATCCTCTTGTGCCTACTATTTGAGAGAATCGTGGTCTTTTAGTTAAATAAATGAATTATATGTACTTATGAAAGCTACTATATATTTTAACAAAAATTACTAATTTTAAAACTCTATTCTTGTGTTTGAGCTTACTATCTTGTCTTATTAAAGTGAAGTCATTACAGATTATTAAATATGACATTAATGTAGAAATGATTTTATGGCACTTTACCTTTTTTTGGAGTAACTTGTATTATTTGTATAAAGGAGGCTAATCACATCACAACCCTTATGCAATACATCTAGTAGGTGGAAAATGACATTTTAGTTTTGATTAGGATAATTTGAGATTCCTGCTGAGAAGGTTGCCTAAGGTCACAGGACTACTCAGAGCTGGAAATACAGCAGAGGAATCTCTATTTCTAGCCCAATGATCCACTTAGTTAAAACAGGGCTCATGCTATTCATAAAGCAATGTCATCAGTCACAAATCTAGTTAAGTAAGATAGGAGCAAAAATTAGATGTTAGGAGAAACAATCACTTATGTAATAAATGTCAACCAATCTTTCTTTTCAAACTAATTTCATAATATCATCTATCCATTTCTTAGAAAAAAGGCTTTATAGATTTAGGAAAAAATATAACTATTCTTGATTATCAGTTGCCCTGGTTGAAATACAGAAATTGCAATTAGAGTTCATTTTGTAAAGATTCAAGGATGTCTCATAGAATAAGATGCCAAAGAATTAGATTATTATTAATTATACAGATCTCTGCAATAATGCATAACTTCTGTGATATATGGTGTTTCTTTGTATTTTATTAATCTAGGTGTTCAACACTAATACTTTAATTCAGGAACTCTTTACTTTCTCAGAATTTTAATAATGGTTTATAGGAATTATAATGTCCTCTAAATTTTTCTGACTCCATCGACTTATTCTAGCAAATGCTTTTCTAATAAATCTCTTCCTTTTAATTTTCCCTCATTTCAAGTCTAAAAACAATCCTGAAAAATCACTATTTTTAGTTTTTCTCTTTGCCTTTAGTATTAGGTTAGAATAAAAACTCATTTTATTCCTACTTATTTTGTTTGCTTACCTTACTTTTTGTAGAAACATTTCTACATAAGATATTTTATTTTAGAATTTTTAATTGCCAAATGTTCATTGAATACTTGCACATTTGGGAATGCCTATGTATTTTAGTACAATATAGAGCACTTCATAAAGCCTCAATAAAAATTCATTTTATTGTTGTTAGAACCATTAGAAATATAAGCAGTGCAATAGAACTAAAGATCAAAATCTAACCACAAGGACAGATCTTCAAATTTGATAATAGAAGATATTTGGCATTTAGGAAGAAGATGACACACAAGCCCAGGCTATGTCCTAGTGTATCTTGTCTCTGATGTCTTTGCCTACTTTTCTCTTACCTGCTATTTACTTTACTTGATATCTAACTATCTAACTTAAAACTGAAAATAATTGGGAGGGTGCCTGTGTAAATGTTAGTTTTCATCATAATTCCCAATGCATGGGAAAATTCCAAATCATGAACATGGACTTTGACTAAGAAAACTCTGGAGATCTTTGGACAGTAATTTTTATTTTTGAGTCAGAGTTTTGCTCTGTCATCCTGGCTAGAGTGCATCATAGCTCACAGCAACCTCAAACTCCTGGGCTCAAGTGATCCTCTTGCCTCAGCCTCCTGAGTAGCTGGGACTACAGTTGTGCGCCACCACACCCGGCTAATTTTTTTATTTTTTGTAGAGACGAGGTCTTGCTCTTGCTCAGGTTGGTCTTGAACTCCTGACCTCAAGCAATCCTCCTGCCTCGGCCTCCCAGAGTGCTAGGATTATAGGCATGAGCCACTGAGCGCAGCTGGGACAGTGTTCTCTGGAGAGTTAGACAAATTTGTTTTTATTTATTTTTTTATTATCTTTTATTACTTTATTTTTTTTGTTTCAGCTTATTATGGGGGTACAAAAGTTCAAGTTATATATATTGTCCTCCCCCCCCCCCCGCCCCGAGTCAGAACATTCAAGCCTGTCCATTCCCCAGACAGTGCATATTGCACTCATCATGTAGGTATACACCCATCTCCTCCCCCCACCCCTCACTTCTGTCCGATACCCAATTGGTGTTATTCCCAAATGTGCACTTAGGTGATGATCAGGGAAACCAATTTGCTGGTGAGTACATGTGGTGCTTATTTTTCCATTCTTGGGATACTTCACTTAATAGAATGGGTTCCAACTCTCTCCAGGAGAACAAAAGAGATGCCATATTGCCACCATTTCTAATAGCTGAGTAATATTCCATGGTATACATATACCACGTTTTACTAATCCACTCATGAATTGATGGGCATTCGGGTTGTTTCCACATCTTTGCAATTGTGAATTGTGCTGCTATAAACATTCGGGTGCAAATTTCTATGCAATTTTAGGAAGAGGTCCTTGGAGTCATAGAATCCTGACACTACTTCAGAGATGAACTGTAGTTTTATGTGCTGAGAAATAATCAGGAAAGCCCTAAGCACAATTTAAGTTTTGTACTAATTCAGTAGGTGCTGCTAAATATCCCCAGGACATAGGCTAGACTGAGATTTCTGGCCTAGATTTATTCCAAACCTTATTGTCTGGGAATTAGGAAAAAATTGGTTTTGCCTCGAGGAAGTGGTATGTTAGCAAGTGGTGTGTTTGGGGCATGAGCCATTTACTAGCTTGTGGGGGTCACTAAGATTTCCTTAGCTTTTTCTGTGCCACCCAAATTCTACCAATATTTATTCAACATTCACTGAGTGTCCAAGGCTATGCTAAATATTTGGTTAAAACATACATCATAAAGTTCTTGTCACTGAATGGCTTATCAGTTCCAAGGGAATGGGTTTTAAACTGTGGCCATTGTACTTTATGGTTCCAAAGACAAGCCTCGGAGCCGCCATAGAGGTTGGTACAATTTTAGAATTGCACCTGGCACATAATAAATACCCAATTTGTGTTAGCCTTGTGGGCTTATAGTTCAACTGAAAAACTTTTATTTGCTTTATATGCTTGATATATATTTATATAATGATTTTCTGACTAAGATTTTATTTGAAAAAAGGGTCTGCTGCTAAATAAAATTTGAAAACCTAATGGTCGCTGACATCTCTTGTTTTAGAGTCTTACTAAATACTCATATAAACATTCTATCGAGACTTTACTCAATTTTATAATATTATAAAATCCTACTTGTCATTAATTGACTGTCTATAAAGAGTCAAACATTTTAACAAATGTATATTCTTTACTGAGCCTAGAATGGCCCAATTTTAGATAATAGAAAAAAATAATTATAGCCATCAACCTTATGATACTTTATGTATGTCAAAACTGTACCTGCCTATATGAACATTAGAAAGGTTACCACTGAGTGCTGGGTACTATTCTAAATAATTTTAGACATTTTGTGTCATTTATCTTCATAATCATAGTATGAGGTAGGTATTATTTTATAGATGAGGTAATGCTAAAGATATAGCAAGAAAATCATATAGCAAGAAAGTGTCAGAGCTTTGTACAAGAAAACAGGGCATTTGACTCCAAAGCCATTAAGCATTATTATCTCAATTTTATAAATACAGAAATTGAAATCCAAAATATTAGAATTTTGTCTTAGATTATATGGCTATTAACTGTCAGAGCTGGAATTCAAAATGAAGTCATCTAACTACTTCAGTCATTCTAACTACTACAATAGTTAGAAATAGTTAAAATTTAGCAAAAGATAAATTGGGGTTTTCTGACAATTATGTAAAATAAATACTTGATCGAGAAGTTCAGATACATGTAAAACTATGTTAGAGAGCCTGAAGAGACTGACCAGACAACATCTGATGGTCATTAATATATCTACAGGAAGATTACATAAATCTAAAGAGACAACATATTTTATCAGATATATCCTAAGTATTTCATACTTTGATGATACTATATTTTAAAAAGTCCAATTCCTGATTATTCATTTCCAGTATGTAGAAATACAATTGAATTTTTGTATATTGATTATTGCGTTAAACCGAATACTTATGTCTCCCCCACCAATTCATAGGTTGACATTCTAACCCCCAAGGTGATGGTATTAGGGGATGGGGCCTTTGGGTGGTGATCCCTCATGAATGGGACCAGTGCCCGTATATAAGAAATCCTAGAGAGCTTGTTTGTCCCTTTTGCCATGTGCAGTTGTAGTGAGAAGATGACCATTTAAGAGGAAATGGTTGGCCGGGCGCGGTGGCTCACGCCTGTAATCCTAGCTCTCTGGGAGGCCGAGGTGGGCGGATCGTTTGAGCTCAGGAGTTCGAGACCAGCCTGAGCAAGAGCGAGACCCCATCTCTACTAAAAATAGAAAGAAATTATATGGACAGCTAAAAATATATTTAGAAAAAATTAGCCGGGCATGGTGGTGCATGCCTGTAGTCCCAGCTACTCGGGAGGCTGAGACAGGAGGATCGCTTGAGCCCAGGAGTTTGAGGTTGCTGTGAGCTAAGCTGACGCCACGGCACTCACTCTAGCCTGGGCAACAGAGTGAGACTCTGTCTCAAAAAAAAAAAAAAAAAAAAAAGAGGAAATGGTCCCTTACCAGACACCAAACCTGCCAGCACCTTGCTCTTGCACTTCCTAGCCTCCAGAACTGTAAGTAATAAATTTCTGTTATGTATAAGCCACCCCATCTATAGTATTTTGTTATAGCAACCCGAACACACTAGGGCTTCTGTATCCTGAAACCTTGCTAGGCTTGCATATTAGTTCTAGCATCCTTTCTGTAGATCCCATCTATTATCTATTTCTTTTTGAATGAGTAATTTTTATTTTATTTTATTTTATTTTGTATTTTTCAAGAAAATTGTCCATTTCATCTAAGTTATCAAATCTGTAGGCATAAAGTTGTTCCTAACTGTATTACTGATCTATTGCTATGTAATAAATTATCACATGCTAAATAGTTTAACACACACATTTATTGTCTCACAGTTTCTGAGGATCAGGAATCTGGGCATGGCTTAGCTGAGTCTTCTGCTTAGGGTGTCACAAGACTGCAATCAAGGTGTCAGCCAGGATGGGGTTCATCAGGGGATTGGCCAGGGAAAGATTTGTTTCCACACTCTTTTGAGTTGTTGGCAGAATTCATTTTCTTGTGGTTGTGGGACTCATAGCAGCTTGCTTCTTGAAAGTCAGCAATGGAGAGAAAGAGACTCTAGCAAGACAACCATCATAATTTTCTGTAATCCGTTATGTATAAACATGTACATCTCATGGCCTCCACTGCATTTCACTGGTTAGAAGCAAGTTATAGTTTCTCCTCATACTCAAGAAGAGAGGATTGTACAAAGTCATGAACGCCAGGATGTGTGCATCATGGGGACCACCTTAAAGTCTGTCTACCACAATAATATTCCCCTGTATACCTTTTACTATCTGTAGAACTTGTAATGATGTAACCTTTCTCATTCCAGATATTGCTAATTTGTCTCCTCTTTTTTTCCCCCTGATCAATCTGACCAGAGCTTTATCAGCTGTATTGATCTTTCCAAAAAGTCAGCTTTTGGTGTCATTGATTTTCCCTACTGTTTTTCTGTTTTCTATTTAATCAATTTATACTTTGATCTTTTTTCTTCTCTTTCTGCTTGCTTCGCGTTTCATTTGCTCTTTTATTTTTGAAGTTTTTTAAGGTAGAAGCTGAAGTCATTGTTTTGAGACCTTTATTCTTTTTTAATCTAGGCATTTAGTACTGTAAGTTTCCCCTAAATTCTGCTTTTGTATCATTTCACAGATTTTGAGATATAGTGTGCATCTTATTGACCTTTTCTGCCTCAAAAGTAGTCTGCACCACAAACCATAATATTATATACACCTGAGCTCAGCCCAAGTACTTCATGGATGCCAGCAGATAAAAGGCAAACATTTATTTAAGATAATAACCTAGGACTATTTTTCAGAGACTTCTTTGCCTTTAACATCCATGTTTTTCACCTAGATTAGTCAGGGTTCTCCAGGGAAACAGAACCAATAGAATATCTATCTGTCTGTCTATCCATCCATATATTTATCATCTGTCTATATTCATCTCTCTCTCCTTCTTTCATCTATATAGATTTATTTTAAGGAATTGGCACATGTGATTGTGGGGCTGGCAAGTACGAAATCTACAGTGCAGGCTGCCAGGCTGGAGATCAAGGGGAGAGTTGATGTTGCAGCTTGATTCTGAAGGCGGTTAGGAAATAAAATTCCTTATTCCTTGGGGGACCTCAGTTTTTTTGTTTAAGGCCTTCAACTGATTGGATGAGCCCTACCCATATTATGGAGGATAATGTACTTTATTCAATGCCTACTTATTTAAGTGTTAATCTCATCTAAAAAAATGCTTTCATAGCTGCATTTAGACAGGTGTTTGCCCAAATATCTGAGTTCTGTGGGCTCAGTCAAGTTGACACATAAAATCAGTTATCACATCACCCATCTAATTTCCAGATCTCTCAATTATTGATTCCTCATTTCCCGTGACCCACCCACTCCAATTATGTATCTGTTCCACGGTTACATTCTGAACCTGGAAATCACCATTCAGGGGCTCCTTCCAAAGTTGCTAATTCAAATACTCCACTCCCTGCCCAAAGTCCCTTATTACACCAGCTTAGGTGCTCACATACTTTTATGGTAACAGCTTTTAGAAGAAATACGAACCATCTGGCCCTAGATCCTTACTTTTCGCTCTGTCAGTCAGTGCTCTCCCTTATCTATCTTAGATTCCATGGTCAAATTCTTAAATTACTTTCTTGTAAAAATATTAAACAATATTACTTTTCTATCTTTCCATCATATCTTCTTGGTGAAAGCAGCATGGGATGAACCCACATGTTTTCTCCATGCCTGGATGTCTGCCTGTGTGGACATCACTGGAGAAAAGACACAAGATGGACAGACTGAAACCACTACGAATTCCTGTTCAGCAGCCTCAATGGGCTCTCAGTTGCTTGGCAATTATTTATTTCTTTAGATAGCCACATTTCTCACTCCAAACTGACCATTTAATAATATATCCATTCTCATCAAACTTCCACATCCACCTTTGCCTTGTCACTTTGGTATTTCTTCACCTTTGACTTCTTCAAGAAAACAGAAGCCGATAGCAGGAACTCCTCTACTGCTGCTGGCAGTTCTAGTTGCTGCTCACGCCTTCATGCTCAGGAGCGGTTATGGCGTCTTACAGCTGCTGGTCACTGGGTGCTTTACTGTTCCTCGTTGGCTGTCTTAATCCCTTCTCACGTGTCTGTAACTACGGCCTTCATTAAACTCTCTGCAGTTAAAGCTTTGTGTGTGCTATCTCTTTACTTATGGATAAAACCCTAAATCTGCCTTTTGCTCAAAGTATTACCATCACTGCAGGCTCTTGTTATATACATTTTAACATAGATTTCTCTAAACCTAACTGGGTCTTAGGCCAAAGATGAAAGACTTGGCACAATTTTCATCTCCATGCCTGGGGCCGATATTACAGATCATGGTATTTATTCTTACTGATCCTTCCCACCGACAGCTGGGCAACTCATGAATAGATTGGTTTGAATTTTGTCTTTTGCAAGTTGCATTCTTCCAGAGCAGTCTGCTTTTACATAGCTTGGTCAAAATCTTCTTCTCTTGTCACCTTTAGTTTGATTCATAGACATTTTGTAATGGCTATAACTTTATTATTTTAGTATTCATTGCTTACCATGATTAGTTCACTTTTTGACTTAACCTCTACTTTAGTATTGTAACTAAGTCCCAATAGCTGGAGAACCCAAGCAACTCTGAATTTATCCCTGTGCATGATCAGGACATTGATACAGAACATTTTATTGAATCTACTTATGACAGATTGGTATGTGTTCAATTATATTTACATATTTGCCATGTATTTTAATAATAGCTTTATCAAATAATTATTAATATTGAATTTGTGTTTTATTTTATATAATATTTATTTTTGGGGTGATTGGATGACCAATGATGCCAGTTTAATGAAATTTCCATATGAAATGTCCCAAGACACAATATCATTTCCTGAAAGGTTACTGGAAATATGTATGCATCCACATTATGACATTTACAGAAACTACATTTAGAAGAATGAGCATCAATATGCTCATGTGGAGCAGCTGACTGTATTTCATCTTACATTAAGCAGGGAGGATGTCTATTGTTGTCTAGCAAGGTAGCCTGGTCATTACAGGTCCTGGGTGTTCACTGTATTCATCTGCTGGTAGGGCGTCTGCCGTGTTCCTGCCCTCTCGGTCCCTCCCACTTTCCTGGAATCCTGAAGAAGTTCACAGCTTATAAGGAAATGTACTTGAACCTCCGTTAACAGTGCACCTGCCAAACAGACCTTGTGCCCAGGACTGCTGCGCCTGCCAAACCAGTTTTCTCATTTTCCAGGCCTGAAGTTGAGGCTCTCCTTAGTAATGTCAACAGAAATATTTTTGTCATTATGTATTTGTTTCATGGAGTTGAGGCAACTTATACCCATTTACCACCTTCTATATGTCAGGCCATCTTCAAGATGCTGGGTATTAAATGCCAAACAAAATAAGAGTTATTTTTGGAATAAATAGGAAACCTATATCAAAGTCTATTTTGAGAATTAAGTCTATGTTGAGAACAAGAAAATCCTTAAAATAATTTGGTACAGTCATGTGTCACTTAATGATGGGGATATATTCTAAGAAATGCATCATTAGGCAATTTCAGCACTGTGCGAGCATCATGGAATATACTTACACGAACCCACACTACACACCTAGGCTATGGTACAGACTATTGCTCCTAGATGCAAACCTGTACAGCATGTTACTGTACTGCACACTATAGGCAACTGTAACACGATGATAAGTATCTGTGTATCTAAACATATCTAAGCATAGAAGAGGTACAGTAAAAATACAGTGTGAAAGATAAAAAATGGTACATTTGTTTAGGGCATTTACCATGAATGGAGTTTGCAGGACTGAAAGTTGCTCTGGGTGAGTCAGGAATTGAGTGGTGAGTGAATGTGAAGGCCCAGGACAGTACTGTACCCTGCTGTAGACTTTATAAACACTGTACACTTAGGCTATACTGAATTTTAAAAAATACTTTTCTTCCTTCAGTAATAAATTAATCTTCATCTACTGTAAGTATTTTACTTTATAATTTTTTTTAACTTTATTTATTTATTTATTTTTTGGTAGAGATGGGGTCTCACCCTTGCTCAGGCTGATCTCAAACTCCTGAGCTCAAGCAAACCTCCTGCCTTGGCCTCCCAAAATGCTAGGATTACAGGCATAAGCAATAGTGCCTATCCAATTTTTTAAACTTTTGATTCTTTTGTAAGAATGCTTAGTTTAAAACATAAATACATTGTACAGGTGCACAAAAATATTTTTTTCTTTATTTCCTTATTCTATTACCTTATTTTTGTTTTTAATTTTTTTACTTTTTAAACTTTGTTTTTTTTTTTTTTTTTTTTTTGACACAGAGTCTCACTTTGTTGCCTGGGCTAGAGTGAGTGCCGTGGCGTCAGCCTAGCTCACAGCAACCTCAAACTCCTGGGCTCAAGCAATCCTCCTGCCTCAGCCTCCCAAGTAGCTGGGACTACAGACATGCGCCACTATGCCCGGCTAATTTTTCTATATATATATTTTTAGTTGTCCATATAATTTCTTTCTATTTTTAGTAGAGACGGGGTCTCGCTCTTGCTCAGGCTGGTCTCGAACTCCTGACCTTGAGCGATCCACCCGCCTCGGCCTCCCAGAGTGCTAGGATTACAGGCGTGAGCCACCGCGCCCGGCCTAAACTTTGTTGTTAGAAACCAAAACATAAGCACACAGATTAGCCTAGGCCTACACGGGTCAGGATCATCACTATCATTGTCTTCCACCTCCACACGTTATCCCACGGGAAAGTCGTCAGGGGCAATAACGTGCATGGAGCTGTCATCTGCTAGGATAGAAATGCCTTCTTCTGAAATACCTCCCGAAGGAACTGCCTGAGGATGTTTTACAGTTAACTTAAAAAAAATTAGAAGAAATACACTGTAAAATAACAATACAAAGTATAGTACAGTAAATATATAAACCAGTACGATAATCATTTATCCTTATCAGGTATTATGTGCTGTACACAATTGTATGTGCTATACTTTTATAGCTGGCAGCACAATAGGTTTGTTTATGCCAGCATTACCACAAACATGTGAGTAATGCGTTTTGCCCCGGTGGCAACATCGTCACTAAACAGTAAGAATTTCTCAGATCTGTTATAATCTTATAGGACCACCATTGTGTATGTTGTCCATTGTTGACTGAAATGTAGTTATCCAGTACATGACTGTAATTACTTACAACTTCTGGGTGGGAGAATGAAACCGGCATTGTTGGTTTATTTATTTTAATTTAATTTAATTTTTAAATTTCAGAGTATTAATGGGGGTACAAATGCTTTGGTTACATAAATTGCCTTTGCAACGCCCAAGTCAGAGCTACAAGCGTGCCCATCTGCCAGACAGGGTACACTGCGTCCACTAGGTATGAATTTACCCATCCCCTCCCCCCCCACTTGCCTGACACCCTATAAATGTTACTTTCCGTATGTGCACATTAGTGTTGATTGATTAGTACCAATTTAATGGTGAGTACATGTGGTGTTTGTTTTTCCATTCTTGTGATACTTCACTTAGAAAAATGATCTCCAGCTCCATCCAGGGTAATGTAATAGGTAGTTCACCATTTTTTGTGGCTGAGTAGTACTCCACGGTATACATATATCACATTTTATTAATCTACTCATGGATTGATGGGCACTTGGGTTGTATAGCAGCACAGTTCACAATTGCAAAGATGTGGAAACAACCCATGTGCCCATCAATACATGAATGGTTTATACGTTTTTAACAAACTTTAATATCATTGATTTTTTAAAAGAAGGCTGACAATGGAGAGGAGACCATGTTGCCCTGTGTGTCCACCATTCCCACCGTCCTTCCACATCCAAAGCCTTATTCTGTGAAAAACAGCCAGTGTTTCCCTGCTCCTAAGCTCATTCTGCTTTACACCATCTGACTCCTGCTTTCCTGGGTCAGTTGACTTAGTTCAAGGGATTAACCCTTGGACCAAAGATAAAAGTTTTATTTTCAGCCCATGAAAATAAAACTTTGCCCAACAAGGGTGGTCAGTACTGGGTGGCAACTAACCCACAAAGCAGACCTCTCTTCGGAATTTGGAAGGAAACTTAAAAGAGAGCAGAAGCCAAGAGACTCATTGAGGCCTCAGAAGTTACAAGACAGTAAAAGCTAATGGAGACTCTGGAGTGGAGAGAAGGCAAGTGGAGAGAGTAGTGTTGGGAGGTATAGAAGACATACAGCAGAGACTGAAATCAACTCAGTAATGAGCTGGGAAACATTGTCATACAAAGTAACAGAAATTTACTACTGAACAGCCCTTTGCAGACGTGGCTGTTGAGTGTAAGAGCTGTTGTCAGTCCTCCACGGATGCTGTGTGTCCTGAATGAGCTACGGTTCCAGCTGCCTGGCTGACTTGTTGCTAGCATACAACTTCTTGGTTCCTACTTGTCTTATGTATCTTTATTTTTAATTTTTATTTTATTATTTTTTTGAGACAGGGTCTCATTCTGTCTGGGCTGGAGTGCAGTGGCATAATCATAGCTCACTATAACCTCAAATTCCTGGCTTAAGTGATCCTTCCACCTCAGCCTCCTGAGAAGTTGGGACTGCAGGCGTGAGCCACCACACCCCAGCCCTTGTGTATCTTTAAATCTACACCAACTAAGGCAACTTGAAAGCGTCATGGTTTTCTCAAATCCAAGTAATATTGACAAATAAGGGTATTTATACATTGCAAATAAATTATTTAACAGCAAATTTATCTCCATTACCATATTTTAAACAAATGAGATTTAAAATGATCCTAAATGAGTCTTACCTGTGCACATATCCTTTCTATTACCATTATCTGAGATCTTATAATACCTAATAATTCTATTTGTCTATTTAGCAGAAGCTATCAGTTTATTTCAGAATACTTCTAATCCAAAGAGAGGGTAAAAGTCGTGCATATTCTCCACTCAAATTGTTATTAATACAATTCAAATAATTGAAAGTGAATAGAGTGAGATAAGAAAGTTAAGGATATTATCTGAATTAATTCAATTCCAATGTTCAATAAAACAAGAAGAGTTTCAACTAAATTTGTGTGTAACAATCCGGTAATTAATACTGTGTGTAATAAAAAAATAACTGACATTGTCATGGTGACTATGTCAATAGAGCACGTATTTTAAGAAAATAGCAGTTAATCCAAATTTATGGAATCCTTTTCTTCCTCTTTTCAAATATTCTAAGTCTAGTTTTTCTTTTTAAACTTTTCTGCTGCTTCTTCAAAAGTATTCACCTGCAGCAAACACACTCAGAAGCTTAATAAATAATACACAAGCAAAATCTAAAGAGGTTTACTGCACAGACGGGGTCCAAATCCTTTAGCTGCAGGACTGTTCTTTATATAGTTTCTGAGACCCTCAGGGCCTTTCCCTTCATTTTCCCATAGTCTTCCTACTCAGCATTCACAAAAGGTGTTTTTCCTTTAGGCTGGATTAATTTAGGCCTAGAATTTTTCTTTTCTTTTTTTTTCTTTTTCTTTTTTTTTTTTGAGACAGAGTCTTGCTCTGTCACCCTGGGTAGAGTGCAGTGGTGTCTCAAACTCCTGGGCTCAAGTGATCCTCCTGCCTCAGCCTCCCAAGTAGCTGGGACTACAGGCCACACCACGATGCTTGGCTAATATTTATGTTTTTAGTAGAGACGGGTCTGGATCTTGCTCATGGGGCTCTGGAACTCCTGAGCTCAAGCAACCCTCCCACCTCAGCCTCCTGGAGACTTAGAATTACAGGTGTGAGCCACCACATGGGCCTAAAAATTTTTCTCTCACTTTTTTTTGTAGAGGATGGAGTAGGAATAGGAAAAGGAGATAAACTTTGAAGCATGCACTTATTAATGTAGAGAGCACCGACCAAATTATTTTTTAACATAAAAATAACTTTTAAATGACTGCATTTAATGATCTTTGACAATATTCTGTACACACCACCTTTGAGTGTTCCTATATTGAAATAATAGTACTGATATGATCTCTTCCATTAGTAAACATAGATTCACAAAATATTATTGGCTTTACTCACTGGTTTAAATACTATTGAAATGCAACCATGTAGCAGTGTCATAGCACGTAGTGGCAAACTGAGAGCTTTGTATACAAATAAGATTTGGGGGAACCACAAAGGATCATTGTTCAAAATATAAGCCATAATTTCACTGAGGTTAAACCACACAGTCCATTCAAATTTTCCTATTTTTCTCTCCCTCTATTATCAGATTGCATTTGATTTTGCAATCGGTTCAAGGGTAGAGGCAGAAGAAGATAATGAGTTTGTTTTGCAAAAATAAGGCTGGTAGGTTTTAAATTGAGGGTATGTTACATTTTCTTGTTTAAAAATGAACGCAGAAACACAACAAGATAAGAAATGAATCAGACGCAATATTCTTTCCTCTAGATCTGAAAATGTAGGGTAAGTTTCTTTCTTTCTTTTTTTTTTTTTCCTGTTAGTAACAAAGTATGAGAGTAGCACTAGGAAATAGATGGTTTTAAATTATTTTTTTATGATATGATATGTTCTTACAGATCTATTATTTATCCTAGTTCTTCCACTCTCTCTCTCTCTCTCTTTTTTTTTTTTTTTTTTTTTTTGAGACAAGAGTTTCGCTTTGTTGTCCTGGCTAGAGTGCAGTGGTGTCATCATAGGTCACTGCAACCTCAAATTCCTGGGTTCAAGGGATCCTCCTGCCTCAGCCTCCAGAGTAGCTGGAACTGTAGGTGTGTGCCACCACGCCCAGCTATTTTTTCTATTTTTAGTAGAGACAGGGTCGCTCTTGCTCAGGCTGGTCTCAAACTCCTGAGCTCAAGCAATCCTTCCACCTCTGCCTCCCAGAGTGCTAGGAAGCGCTTGTACTCTCTATGTGACCCTGAGCACTTTACTTAATCTCTCTGTGATTTAGTTTCCTCTTTTGCAAAGTAGGGACAATAATGTTCAATGTAGTTACTCACAGGGGTGGTTGTAAGAATTCAATCAGCTAACACTTATAAGGGTTATCTCATTTCTTCTTCCTCCTTCCCTTCTTTTTCTTCCTTATCCCATTTGTATTTTTTAACCTTGTAAACTAAGTAGAAGTTACCACTTCCTGCTCATTGTGCTTAAATATGTGCATACTAAGAGGACTTTTGAGTGAATGTGTATGGTTATGCCAAAGATAAGAACATCTTCTATTCTTTCTTCTATTCTTCTGTTCTATGCTTTCAACTCTTTGGCTTATGCTTCTCTATAATTTGATGACCTTTTTACCTGTTAGAACCACATTAGATTGACAACAAGGACCTGTCTGGTTTTTTCCAAATGGCACTCCAAGGCAATTATCCCCTGACCATTATTTATATTATTTATCTGCAGCTATAGTACCTCTATAAGTTTGCTAGGGAAGACTGGATGGCTCAAATGACAGAAATTTATTTCCTCATAGTTCTTGAGGCTAGAAGTCCAAGATCAAGGTATTGGAAGTTCTTCTGAGGTCTTTCTCCTTGGCTTATAGATGGCTGTCTTCTCCCTACGTCTTCACATCATCTTCCCTTTGTGCATCAGTGTCCAAATGTCCTCTTCTTATAAGGACACCAGTCATATAGGATTAGGGCTCACCCTAAATGACTTCATTTTAACATAATTACCTCCTTAAAGATCCTCTCTTTAAATACAGTCAGTCATATTCGGAGGTACTGAGGGTTAAGACTTCAGCATATAGATATTGAGGGAACACAATTCAGCCCATGATAGGACCTTACCTTGCTCGTTAAGAAGCTCATGTCTTAATTTTCTGCCCAATTACCTAGCTTGTGAGATTTCTTAAACTTTTCCCTTACCATCATAATTCACCACTCAGAAATCATTTTCAAATTATGAAATTACACTCTGCAGTCATCTTCTATTTCTAAAATTATTGGCTAAAATTGCTCTCAGTGCTGATCTCTGTGGCATCTCCCCCACTGCATGTATTCTTCTAAAGTCTATGCTTCAGTTTTTGGCACTAAGGTGTTTTCTTTTCATCCATGATAAAATATTTTCTGTGAATATGGTTGTCCTTTGATATCTGTGGGGAATTGGTTCCAGGACATCCTGAAAATACCAAAATCTACAGATAACTCAAATCCCTGATAAAGTATTTGCATGTAACCTATACTTATCCTTGCTATACTTTATATCATTCCTTTAATTATTATAGTACCTAATACAATGTAAATACTGTATAAATAGTTGTTATACTGTATAGTTTAAAAAATAATGACTAGAAAATAAGTCTGTACATGTTCAGCACAGATGCAATTTTTTCCCAAATGTTTTCCATCAGCCACTGGTTGAATTCATGGATGTGGAACCCATGGATACAGAAGGCCGACTATGCAATTCAATAAATGATTCACCTTTAAGATAATATCTGCTTTAAAGGTCTGAATTTAAAGTCTAAATACTTTACTTCTGCTTTTTGTCCTTATTTGTCTATTAATTTGCCCTTTCAAAGAATCCTACTAAGCTGGGCGAGGTGGCTCAGGCCTAGCACTCTGGGAGGCTGAGAGGGGAGGACTGCTTGAGCTTAGAAGTTTGAGATCACCCTGAGCAAGAGTGAGACATTATTTTTAGTGAAACTAAAAATAGAAAAAATAGCCAGGCATCATGGTGTGCGCCTGTAGTCCCAGCTACTTGGGAGGCTGAGGCAAGGATCCTGCACTGAGGATAGCTTGAGCCCAGGAGTTTGAGGTTGCAGTGAGCTATGATGACACCTCTGCACTCTACCCAGGGCAATAGAGAGACTCTGTCTCAAAAAAAAAAAAAAAAAAAAGAAAGAAAGAAAAAATCCTGCTAGACAACACTGGTATCCCCCTACAGAAACCACATTACTCTTTTTCCAATAGATTACATTCTCTAAATATTTATTGAGAATAGTGGGGGAAGGAACTTGGATTTTTTTTGGCTAAATTTCATGGCTGGGTTTACAGTTAAGGTATTTTCTAGTACTAAGACCATTAAAATGAGTTATTAAATACAAAGCATTTTCAAGAATGACATTTAAATTAACTGGTTATGGCTAGGAATATGGAAATCAACACCTGATGAAAAGTGATGAAAAAAGCAGGAAATGACATTAGAAAGTTGTAAGAGAGGTTACCAAAACATAGGATCAGATCATCAGATGAGGAGAGTCACCCCCATCCCCCCAAAAAACCCCTCTGGAAATCACGGATATTCATTCTCAATGGCTAGATTAAGGTAAATGTGTTTGCAGGTAAGCTACAAAAAGGAAAAAGTTTGCCTGATAGCACGCCTTTTCCCTCTAAACTTTGGCTCCATGTGTTCAGTCTATCTATACCCACAAAGGGGCCCATCACAGAGTCTCTTACAAAGTTTCCATTGACCTTCCCACTAGGGAGGTAGGAGTCTATAATTCCAAGATGCCTTTTAATTATTTATAAATCCTTCAACCTCTGGCTATTTATAAAATTAATTAGAAATTTCATGTATCTATACATTTTCATCTTTTAATTATTTCACAACTGTTAAGTGAATACTATCTGGTTCTAACACATAAATATCTAATTTATTAATTGTGTAGAATAATGCAGATAGCAGAGCATTTGGTGTCAGAAGTTTGAGGTTGAAGCCTCAAATTTTCTATATAATTTTGAAAGCCCATATAAAATCGAAGCCTATATAATTTCAGGTGTCAGCCCTTCAGCAATTTGCCATTATTTGCAAACAGAGCACATTACAGATGTGTGTGCGTGGGTTGGGTATATCAACTAAAAAACAGGTTATTAGCTTATCTTTCTAGCCTGTATTTTGGAAGTGGCCTTGGACTTCTTTATAAGTGGATGGATCCAGGATTGTAATTCCCACCTAAGAGAGACTAAGAAAGCATCTACTGGGGACACGTGAGAGTCAAATGCTTGGGAAACTATGGACAAGTTATAGATAAGCTAAAAGCCCAAAGTCAGTTTGCAGGCAAACTTTAAGAGCCAAGAGTTTGGAGTTAGTTGGAAACAGAATAAGACTAAGAACTTAGAGAGTAAATTCTAGAATAATTGCTGAAACAGACTTAGCTTGTCAATAGCTAAACTTTATCCAAATGATTATATCAATAAGACGATTTTGGCTACAATTTATAGAAAACTGTACCTTAAAGAAGACAAGATTCCTCATGTGAGAGGAATCCTGGAGGCAGGGTGATCCTGGCTTAGTTAATTAAGTGGCTCAACAGCATCATCAAGGAATCAGGTTTTGGTTGTTTGTTCTTTTTTGCAGATGTGCCAAATGAATTCTCTGCACAGTTGCAAGATGGCCAAAGCAGCTCCTATATTCATATCTGGCTATGAAAATGACCATAACAGAAAGAGTGCTTCCTTGCTTATGTCATTATTTATTCATTTTTTGGATGTCATTTTTCAATGGCTGTATTTGATTGCTAGACTGCCATAATGAAATAAATACCACAGACTGGGTGGCCTAAAGAACAGAAATTAATTTTGTCATTGTTCTGAAGGCTGGAAGTCCAAGGTCAAGATATCGCAGGTTTGGCTTGTTCTTCATGGCTTGCAGATGGCCACCGTCTCTTTGTGTCCTCGTGTGGTCTTTCCTCTGTTTGCACATCCCTGGTGTCTTTTTGGAGTGTCTGAATTTCTTCTTAAAAGGAAATCAGCCAGATTGGTTTAGAGACCTCCCATGTGACCCCATTTATTCTTTTTTTTTTTTTTTTGAGACAGAGTCTTGCTTTGTTGCCTGGGCTAGAGTGAGTGCTGTGGCGTCAGCCTCGCTCACAGCAACCTCAAACTCCTGGGCTCAAGCAATCCTACTGCCTCAGCCTCCCCAGTAGCTGGGACTACAGGCATGCGCCACCATGCCCGGCTAATTTTCTTTCTATATATATTTTAGTTGGCCAGATAATTTCTTTCTATTTTTAGTAGAGACGGGGTCTCGCTCTTGCTCAGGTTGGTCTCAATCTCCTGACCTTGAGCGATCCACCCGCCTCGGCCTCCCAGAGTGCTAGGATTACAAGATTGAGCCACCGCGCCCGGCCCCCATTTATTCTTTTTTTTTTTTTTTTTTTTTTTTTTTTGACAGAGTCTCACTCTGTTGCCCGGGCTAGAGTGAGTGCCATGGCGTCAGTCTAGCTCACAGCAACCTCAAACTCCTGGGCTTAAGCGATCCTACTGCCTCAGCCTCCCGAGTAGCTGGGACTACAGGCATGCGCCACCATGCCCGGCTAATTTTTTGTATATATATATTTTAGTTGTCCATATAATTTCTTTCTATTTTTAGTAGAGACGGGGTCTCACTCTTGCTCAGGCTGGCCCATTTACTCTTAATTACTTCTTTATAGACCTTTTCTCCAAAAGCTGTCACATTCTGAGGTACTGGGGGCTTCAACATATGAATTTTGGGGGGATGCAATTTAACTCATAACAATAGTGGAAAATATTTCCAAAAATTCCTCTGATGTTCTCTCCCTTCAGGTCTTGTTGGGCAGAAATATGTTATTAATATATGACCATGCTTAAGCCAACCCCTGGAAAAAGAAATGGGGCACAGACCTATCAGGATTTACTATTGGAACCGAGAATGGGAAAACCCTTCCTTGGTTCATGTGGCAGGAGGAGGTGGGCACCGCATGAATGAAATCAGGGCCCTTCAAGCAAGGAAGTAATGAGAGATAACTGCTAGGAAGGGAACCAATTTGTGTCTACAGTAATCAGGGGCTTGTGGTTTATGAGCGATTTGAGCTGGTCTAAAGGGTTAGAAGCAGAGAAAACCATAAATACGCTAAGTATTGGTGATGTCTGGGAAAATGAAATCAGACATTTGAGAGCCTTTTAGAATGTCAGCTTAGGAGAATGGTTAACAGAGAAGCAGGTAGAAATATGGGAGAAAATAGTAATGGATAACCAGAGATAAAACGAAGTAAAGAGTTTGAAAGGGTGGCTCAAGAAATAGTTCCACAAATCCTGACTTGCAGGGCAGGTAGTATATTGTACCCTTAGTGAGTTATTTACCTTCTCAGAACTTTATTGCTTTATTTGTAAAATGGGAATGGTAAAATCAATTGTTTCATAGATTTAGAGAATTAAATAAGACAACTGGGTGAAAATTATTAAAATAGAAAGTACTAAGTACTTTGTCAGGAGGTGCTGACTGTTCCATCTCTCATCTGATGCTAGAAGAGGAGCCAAAGCTGGCCTCCTCCAACCTCCCCCCACCCTGTGTCCCTCTTCTGGAGAGACAATAGGGAGGGGGCTTTGACTGTTTCTCCCTATGCATGATCAGCCCCTTCCCCCAGCACAGTTCTTCTTCTCCCCGGCCTGGAAAGACTGCTCACTGTTCACCTTTCAAATGGCTGGTGGAGCACGAGATGGGATAAGACATAGAACCTGTGAAGAAGGGGCCACTCTGCCCACACTGGGGAGAGATGTGACCATTCCAAGTCACTGGCTCCAACCCACTCTCCCATCTACTTCTCCACCTATCTTTCTCCCTTCCTCCCCCCTCATTGATTTCTTTTGTGTCAGCAGTGCCATTTTTACTTTATTCCTTTTTCCCTCTTCACAGAGAAATACATGTCTAGAAATAAAAAATATATATAAATGACCACATAGATATTAGAAGTTATTATAATGCATAATTAACAGTATATAATCTAGTACTTGATTTTGTCTCCAACACAATTTGGGAGAGGAACTTAGTTCAGTAAGGACTTAGCAAAATTAATATGATCTGTTGTGTGTCTCATTTTTATTCATGAGGGCATAATTTGCATTATGATCATCAGATACTATGGGATACTTGGATAAAAAAATGCCGTGTTCAAAATATTTATCTCAAAGGTTTAGTCTATTCTGTTGTGGTATATACTTATCTCTGTGTGAATATGCAGTTGTTCCCCTGGGTATACGTGTGTTTGTGCATGCAAGTGTGTGCATGTTTTGTGTGTGTGTGTATGAAGGATAAGCAAGGTTTATCTGTTCCATTCTCTGGGTATGGACGTATGAATTGATTAATTCCTCTTCTGTCACTGGGGAAAAAAAGTTAAAAAAAATCCACTCTTTTAAAGGTACTTAAAATTTTAGTTCTTAAAGCAATTAAAACCAGGAAAGGTTAAGCAGTCTTTCAAATTTGAGATATATATGCCTACAGCTATTTCATTAATTAGAATGTGGATCTTGCATGAATTCATGAAGATTATTGATCCAGGTAATCTCTTTTGTTTTTTCATGGTTAATAATGATGGTAATGATGTTGATTTTTTTACCCACTCTTGAACTGTTGTTACTTAACACTGTGTGACTAATGTAATCCTTATTATCTGTAACTGTATGCTATACAGTTGTATCTTAGCTTAGGTTTTCCAGGGAGCAGAGCTTGAGACAAAGGCTTGTTTTCAAACACTTTACTGAGGAGTACGAGGCCAGGGATCAAAGGTGAGTGATCGATGGAGTAAAACAGGAAAGAGTTGCAAAATGAGGCTATATTAATATTATCAAATGTAAATCTCTATAGACAATTAGTTGTCCAAACACCCATCCACACAAAATGTGTCTTAGGACTGTCCTTCTGTGATAGGGAGAAGCCTTTACCTATTTATTGTTGGCCAAATAATAGGTCTTGCCCTCCTGGGTAAGCACATGCATGGATGGGTACAAGGTATGCTTCTGTGTCATTCACATAGTGCGATCAACAGAAAACACATGGGCAAAAGATGAGAGGCTCCGGGAACTGGTCTGAGGCAAGGTGCTGTCCAGGGGAACTAACCTTGAAGTGGCTGGAGATGCACAGACTTGTTGCTTCACCTATGGCCAGAAGGAAAGACAGGTGAGGTGAAGTCTCAAAGGATGCATACAGACATATCCAGGATACTGTTTATATACACAAATAATTTTGGTTAACTAAGGTTTTACTGTTAAAATAAACATTATTACTTTGTAAGTATTTATGGTGGAGAGATGTTTTATTTACATCTATATAGAAATATAGAGGTTTTTTTCTTTCTTTTTTTTTTCAGAAGTTCCGTTTTGTAAGAAATATAAAGTTTTTAATGTGAATGTCATTCTCTATATTTTAAAATGCTTGCCTACCAAATTTAACACATTGACTACCACACTAGAAAAAAAAATGTTTTTTCTTGGGGCCACGGTGTTGTATTATGAAAATAGGATAAAACTTTGAAAACAAAACAATCCTTTCTAATTTAATGAAACATTTGTTTTTTTTTGTTGCATTCTGTGCATGAGTAATATGCTTTTTCCTAAAACATACTTCAATCAAAAAGTAATATAAAAACTTGGACATTAGTAATGTAAAAAGTAATGTGAAATGTGAAAAATAGTTCATAAGGATAAAGAGTTTTCTTGACTTGTCAGGCTTAAGTGTAATTTAAAGATAAACATAAATAGAAAAACAAAATTTATTGACTTCTATTCATTTAATCCATGTTTTTAGAATTAAATTGTCAATATTAATTGTAATAATAAGAACATCAACAAATAAGATTTTCACTAACCAACTGTAGGGTGTTGCCCAGGGGGCCGCCCATCACGTAACATGTATGCTACCGCATGGCAGCATAAGTTGCCTGCGTGCCACGCGGCTCCCAAGGTAAAGAGGCATTGAATTACATATGCTTCACGAGGCCCTGGGCTCAAAACTGATGTGAATTAAATACAACTTATATGGCAGTTAATGTATTAATATATTTTGCAGAGGAAATGCAATATTCAAGGGTCTCATTTTATGCTTTCCATTTTCTCATGAAAATTAAGAGAAATATTAATGATTAAAGAAGAATGGGCCGGGCGCGGTGGCTCACGCCTGTAATCCTAGCACTCTGGGAGGCCGAGGTGGGCGGATCGTTTGAGCTCAGGAGTTCGAGACCAGCCTGAGCAAGAGCGAGACCCCATCTCTACTAAAAATAGAAAGAAATTATATGGACAGCTAAAAATATATATATAGAAAAAATTAGCCGGGCATGGTGATACATGCCTGTAGTCCCAGCTACTCAGGAGGCTGAGGCAGGAGGATCGCTTGAGCCCAGGAGTTTGAGGTTGCTGTGAGCTAGGCTGACGCCACGGCACTCTAGCCTGGGCAACAGAGTGAGACTCTGTCTCAAAAAAAAAAAAAAAAAAAAAAAAAAGAATGGCATTTGGGGGATTGTCTTTATTTTTAAGTTACCAGGAAAATTAATATGTGATAGTAGGTCCTGCATTAGTATGCAAACATGATATAATGTTTAACTAAGAGTTGTCACTTAGTCAAGAAGGATATATGTTCATTGGAATTAAAGAAGAAATACTATCCCTTAGTGATTTTTTGTTGACACTGAACTAATGACAGAGAGAGACATTTCTGTTTCCTTAGAGGACACTATCCTTTCAGGTGTAATGCCATACTCTGGGAACAATTTCTTTTTTCTTTCTTTCTTTCTTTTTTTTTTTTTTTTTTTTTAGTAGAGACGGTCTCGCTCTTGCTCAAGTTCGTCTGGAACTCCTAGCTCAAACCATCCTCCTGCGTTGGCCTCTCAGAGTGCTAGGATTATAGGTGTGAGCCACTGTGCCTGGCCCTGTGGGGGCAATTTCTGAGCTCCACTGCTTGCTGTGTCTGGATTTTTGACAAGATGGATTGGGGATGTCAACCAGCCACCTGCATTTTATTATGATTTCTTACTGTAATTATGGTTATCATGGACATTAGACATTGTTGATACAACTTAAAGTTTTTCCAGATGAATGAATGACTTCGCAAACCTGTGGTGATGAGGTAAGTTGTCATATCCATGGTTACCATTGTGTTTTAGAAATGACAACTTCCAATGTCATCAGCAAGTTGTATTGAAAAGGCTTTCTATTGAGTAATTTTTATGAAGAAAATACTGGTCTGTTTGATATTACGTTTCAGTGGAAGTTATTTTCAAAAAGAGTACGGTCTCAAGAAGAAGGTAAAGTTTGTTTTGATACTACCATTTTCTTTCATTATCAAGGTCAATTATTTAATGATGAAATTTAAGAGTGGTGACTAAATTTTCAGGAGAGGGAGGCATTTTATCAGCCAGCAGATTATAGTGTATTTGTGACTACTTTCTTCCTGTGGGTGCTCTGATTATGTTTCCCTATGTGACTGGCACACACACTACAGATGACTTTAAACTGACGTCCATCTGTTTTATTTTCTATTATAAACTGTTAAGTTGGAAATAATTTTTAGATTTTTTTACCCTCTCATACAGCAGCATGGCATGTTTATTTCAATCTGCCTCAACTACTAAGGACACATATTTAAAGAAGGGTAACTTACTTACTTTATTATAATTATTACATGTATTTTGTTTGTTTGTTTGAGACAGGGCCTCACTCTGTTGCCCAGGCTAGAGTGTGGTGGTGGTGTCCTAGCTCTCTGCAACTTCAAACTCCTGGGTTTGAGAGATGCTCTTCCTTCAGCCTCCTGCATAGCTGGGAGTACAGGCATGCACCACCATGCCCGGCTAATTAATTTGTGGTAGAGACAGGGTCTCATTCTTGCTTAGGTTGGTCTTAAACTCCTGGCCTCAAGTGATCCTCCGACCTTGACACTCCAAAGTGCTAGGATTACAGGTGTGAGCCACTGCACCTGGCCTTTTATTATATGTATTTTAAACTATAAAAGTAGTATGTAGAAACATTGGAAAATAGAGAAACACTAAGACACCAACTTTAACCTGCAACACTAAAAAAAATCACTGTTACCCTTTTGAATATTTTTTTCCAGTTACTTTCCTTATATGTAGTTTATATTTGAATGATTGCAACCACATTGTACATATAATTATTTAGCATTATTTTTTCCAGCTATGAAAATTTGTACTGGCTCTGCTGGTGTGATCAAAACTTATTACTTCCTAATGGGAACATTGACAATATATACCTGAAGACTTAAAATGCTCATACACTTTTGGTCCAGCACTACCTTGCCTAGAAAAATTTTGAAGGAAATCAATGATGCTATCATATTCCTGAGGAGCGAAGCAGGAATATTCATCAGTGTATTCTAGTAGCAAAAGTTGGGCAAAAACATGGTGGTCTACAATTAGGAGATTGGTTAAATAAATTGTGGTATAGTTATACAATGGAATAACAGTTAGCTATTAAAATTATTTTGTAGAGGTATGTATATTTACTAGGAAAAATGTTTATGGTCTGCTGCTAGGGAAGAGTCAGGCTAAAAACAGCATTTTAGTGTCAAGATTAAGGTACTGATAGACTTGATGTCCAATAAGAGACTGACTACTTTCTGGTTTGCAGATGATCATCTTCTTGTTGTATTTTCACATAACCAAGAGAAAACTCATATTTCTCATGTTTTTTCTTACAAGGACACTAATCCCATTTATGAGGGCTCCATCCTCATGACCTAATTACCTTCCAAAGGCCCCACCTCCTAATACCATCACATTGGGGATTTGGATTCCAACATATGAATTTTGGAGGACACAAACATGCAATCCACAAAAAGCAGTTTATTTTATATAATTCCATTTAATAAAAACCTACATGTGTGCACATTTGTAACATATATAACTATAAAGAGAGACAATTAAAAGTTAAAGTGATTGCTTCTGGTTTATCAGATGATTGTTAAAACAATTTTGGTTCAGTTGAAGGTAACAAAAGCTATTCTAGAAAGGAATTTAATAAGAGCATCATGTGCTTACAAAATCACTGGAAGGACTAGAGAAGCCGGCTCTTGACTGAGTTTCCAGAAATGACTCTCAGACTTGCCAAGTTGCCTGGTTCCTCAGCCATGTTCCTGAAGCTGCTGCCACGATTGTTGGCTCCAAGTCCAGGTAAAATCAGCTGAGATCTACACGAGCAAAATGGTGACATCACTGAGCCAGGGAATAGACACTGTCATCTCTGTTACCACTGCTGCAGAAAAACTAACACCAGAAAAAACAGGAAGTGCAGACAGGACCTCTTTTTCATTTTCCTAATCTATGTGGGTATATCTGCTTGGTGGAAGCTACGACATATGTAGAAACTGAGCTCAACGAGCCTTCTAGCCTTCAGCTCTCTATTCTCCAAAATGCAGGAGGGCAGCTACAGGGGATAGAATTGGGACAGAGTTGTTAACCAATATACCATAGTAGACCCAAAAGTTGATTTCAATTTCATCCTTTATACTTTTGACGTTTTCTAAGTTTTTCAGCATTGAGCATATATTGCCTTTGTGATTAGAAAAAAAAACTTTATATTAGATAGTTTTCAATGTTATTACACAGGCTTTATAACCATAACAGCTATTTGTTGGGTTCTCAACTGAAAAAGAATTTCCCATACTTTCCTCCTGAAAATTGAGATCAAATGTCAAATAGGGTTTCTGTGTTTCTGTGAAGTTTCTGAAAATATTCAATCCTATATGCAATGCAAGGCAAAAAACACACATGTAAAAGGCAAATACAACTCATAACATCTAGAATGAGGATAAAGAACACAAATATTAAGAAAAAAAGAGAAAACAGCTCTTTTTCACTTTGATGCCACAGTGACACACAATTTTACCCTGTTGGCTAACCTGCAACATGACAAATAAAAACGCTCCTTGCATAACTTCTCTGTGAGGGTTGAGAAAACTGTGTTCAGACAGTGAATCTTATCAAGTCAATCGCATAAGACTCTACCTGTCAAACAGCAGATTTATCTTGGTGATGCTTATGATGCTGTCTACCAAAAGAGCAGATTGAACACAAAAATAGGTCTGTGCCCCAGGGAGAAGTGCTGTTTCCTTCCCTGTGATATGCGTCTGCAGACTCATCTCCATCTAGAATACTCGTTCGAATTGATTTTATTGCTTTCTGTGCCGTATTTTTGAGATGTCTGCTGAATGCCTAGCAATGTGCAACATGGCACAGAAATTCAACAGTAGGAAGACAGAATCTCTGGTTCTTAGAAAACTGTTTTTGAGAGCGATGAGTCAAGATGAACACATTTAAATAATGAAAAAAAAAAACAACAACAAACTTAAATGACTAAAAGCCATAGTATTTCCTTATCTAGAAAATAATTTTATGGCATATTGCTCCTACATTAACTAGAGCAACATTTTTTAAGCCTGGCAAATTTTGGGGAAAATAAAACCCAACTTCATGGGTTCTACACCTGAGAGTTTGATTCGGTAAATTGAGTACATACGAACTATGACTCTGTATTTTTAAGAAACTTCTGAGGTGCTTCTGGTAAATATTGAATTATTGTCCACTGGGTCCAGAGGAGCTAAAGAGGATCTTCTATAGTCTGCTTTGACACACACACATCATACGAATGTCCCTTAATATCGTTGAGAAAATCTAAAAAGGCAATTTTATTGGCGATATAGATAAAGAAAGAAATGACATCATTTGTGCTTTTATCTCCCTCCTATTTTTCCTCTCATGTGCAAGTCACCACTAAGGGGGTTGTGATTTACTCTGGGTGCCATGCTAAGGCCCTTCTTTAACTGGGATCTGACCATACTGGATGTCTGCCGAGGCTTGTGTACAGAGGAAATGAAAGGATCTGTCAATAATGGCAGTTTCTCCTCATGCTTAGAGCTCAGAACTCATTGTACCCTCTTCTGTTAGTTCTGTCTACTAAAACATGTCTATGCCTGCCTGTGCCAGACTTATCCATCTTCCCCAAGACTGCTACATCGTGACTGGGAACTTCATTTTTATTGGGGTATTTACTCTCTGAGGCACTCAAAGAAGCACACGCTTTCACTCAAGGGATGGGGGTGACAATCAACCATTCTGTTGATTTGAACCATCTCTGATTCTCTAACAGCATTACTTTCATGGCTAGAATTCTGAAAGACCCCATCCAGTTAGAGATGAGGAGAGGCAGTGGGTCAGAAAACCCTATAGTGCGACACGAAAGATAAAAATCTGGTTCCTTATCTTGCTTAAAACTCTTCATTGGCTCCTCAAGGCCGTCAAAATAAAGGAAACTCCTTAAACATGGCTTACAAAGCCATCAATATCATGCCTATGCCAGAAACAGCAGTACACATTACATATTTCATCTGCTCCCCTACATTTTCTGGGTCCTTGTAGTTTTGGGGTGGGGTGGGGAAAGCACATGACTGGTGCTAGCCAAAAGGGTGTAAGTGGTATGTGTCACCTTAGACTGACACATATACAAGATATCCAGATGTCTGTTCCCCTGCTGTGGTGGTCAGGAAAGCCGATGTTCCTGGTGTTGCAGACATGAGATGGGAGTCTCCATCGCCCTGGGTCCCTGGTGGTTGTGTTCATCAGAGACCCTACCACCAGCAACTTGCCTCCAACTTCCCTTGGATACATATCTCGAGTGACAGATGAACCATTATGGGTCAAATCACTGATATGTTGGTGTTTGCTTGTTACTTGTGTATAACCCAGACATCCTGACTAACATGCAGAACTTGCCTGTTATTCTCCCTTCATCGCGTGCTGCTATTCTTACACCTGATATTGCAGCCAAACTGAACTTTAAATTCCTTGAACGTGCCTACCTCTGATCCTTTGCACTCACATGGTTCTCTTTCTAGATTGTCTTTCCATTTCTTCTTCACTTGTCTACCTCTTTTCATCTTCTTTTTCTCAGTCAGAACATTGCTTCCTCCAGAAAGCTTATTTCAATCTTCTAAGTTTGTATTAGATATCCTTTCTAGAGAACATGAATTTACCAGTACTTATCACACCATTAGGTAGTTAATTCCTACTTGTTTATCCATGAGCTCCTATGGGCTATAAACAAGTGTGGACAGGCACCATCTCTGTATTGGCCACATAAATCTATTGTATTCCAAACATGGAGAATACCAGCTATAAGGTAAATTCTCAATAAATATTTGTTGAACGAAGGATGGAGTGAAAAAACTAAACTCCCCAAGGCTGAGTTTGGAGAGCTGAGGCAGAAGGCAGAATAAGGGAGGCAGCATGGCAGCAATTGGACAGCAAATGGCTGTTGAAAAGTCCCCTTCAGGGCATGCAGATGATAGTTATTAATCTCCACTCCACTGCCTGGGTGATTGCTGGGCCTTTTACACCCGCTGGTTGCTCTCTCCCAGTTGCCTTGCCATATTTCATAAAAGATATGTTAATATCTATTGCCAAAGATTAAAAAGTGCAACTGGCTCCTGAATACTAAGAGGCAAATGTTT
This sequence comes from Eulemur rufifrons, assembly GCF_041146395.1. Taxonomy (NCBI): domain Eukaryota; kingdom Metazoa; phylum Chordata; class Mammalia; order Primates; family Lemuridae; genus Eulemur; species Eulemur rufifrons. The sequence continues at coordinate 26,569,596 of NC_090997.1, read as the reverse complement.
ACTATAAGCAGATGAAGACAGGCTGTTCCCTTAGCAATATTTTGCTTCTAAGTAAAAGGAAAAATAATCTAAAATTAATTTTAGATATAAATTATAATGTCAGAGAGAATCAGTGCATATCTGTCTGCTTCTTTTTGAAGTATTATTTGCACCCAAAGTAATTTTCTTAATATGGGAGCAGTCTGTTCTAGATTAGAAAGGCAGAAAGAAGGCACTCCATGTAGCATATTTTTCTTTTGTTCTGCTTCGTTCTGGGTTTGATGATCCAGGAACACCATTTCCCTCAGATGAATGATGTTTGGATAAGAATAGTGGCCACGTATGAATGTACACCAATCTAAAAATGCACTCATTGTGTTCTAATAAAAGTTATTCACCCCAAAACCTTGATGCAGGTAGCAAACTGATTCAAATGCTCAAAGTAGCTGAGTTTAAATAAAATACAATTTCACACTTTCTCCTTCATTTTAGGCCTATTCTCTAATGGTTCCTTTTTCATATTTAAAATTCTAATGGTCTCAAATAAGAGGCAGTCAGATAATTAAAAAAGAAATTAGAGAAATGCAATGGATGAATGTTTTCGAAAAGCTCAGAAAAGGCTGAGTGTATCCATTGCCATTTGCTTGAGTCTATTAGAGAGCTATAGTGCAGAATATTGAATCCAAGCATAGTGATTTTTCTAGATGTCAGCATCAGTAGCCAGAGGGCTCGCTCTTCATCAAGACAATCTTCACCCTTCATAAGTTTGGCCCTGAATAAATAGAAAGTATTGATTAAGAAAAGTGAGGATGGGGAATTATTTTGATGTTTTCTTAGATTCCAGATAGTACTGTTGGGTGTTTATTATCTGCATTGCTCTCTACTGAGAGCCCAGGGAGTCTCTTCAGAGATGCTCTGTGTTCTGCTCATAATAACAAGCCCTTCAAGCAAGTAAAAAAGAAAGAGAAAGCTTTGTCTCTGCCTTTGAGGAATGCATGAATGGTCAGAGAGACAAAACTCAGAAAATTCAAGCACAATTAGCAAGCATCAGGGGAACATGGGCAAGATAATATGGTATGAAGTAGGATCTGCAGAGCAAAAAAATCATACATTGTGGAGCGAGTATAGCACAGTGTTTTAGAACATGGGCTCTGGACTGCTTGGGTTTGAATATCATTACTAATATTTATATCTAATGTGTGAGTTTAAGAAAATTACTTAATTTCTAGGCAAAATGGGGATAATACAATGTTCACTTCATTTGGTTGTGAGGATTAATGAGATAATACATAGAAAATGATCATCATATTTAGAACATAGTATATATTCAAAAAATGTTAGCTATTATTATTAATATCACAGGCAATATTTTAATCAGGGAATTACCTTACTTAAAGGTGGCAATTTTCTACCCACTTCCTAACATACTATCTTCCTCTTATTTTTCTTAACTCATTTCCACACTCAGCATTTTCTAGACCCTTTAAAAAGTTTGTCAAATTTGATGTATCAGCCAACTGCAAACTTCCTTAAATGCATTATCCACTTAATCTTGCCAATAACTTACAAAGTAGGTACTATATATACAGACTAACATGTATGTATCCACAAAATGGGTATTTTAATATTTGTTTCATGTATCAACTTGGAATCTGAATAAAAACCTTTCCACATATAATCTAGGTTTTCTTGCCATTTCAATGCAAACCAGTAGTAATATTTGCCAAGAAAGATCATAATGATTGCTATTTAATAGAAGTATAAATGTATAATAATATCTAACACTTGTTATATGTATATATGCATACTGTATGTATATGTGTGTGTGTTTATTAATTTAATACAGTTTCAGAAAGTCTATATTGGTCATGAGGATAGCCAACAATGTATTCTTTTGGCCACAGTGCTTTTTATTGACTCTAGACATAGTTAACCCAATTAAAACATTTCTGGGATTCCTTAATTACTGGCATTTGTATCCCTGGGTCACCTTAATGGTTAAAAAAACAAAACAGAATTATTTCTTGATAGCATGTCTCCTTATTGCCCCCCAAAATCAACAATAACATCAATAACAACAATAGAGCTGTATAACTTCAGCAGAGCTCCCATGAGAATTAAGAAATATTTGTGCCAAAATGTCATATTGTCTTCCTTGAGATCAGGTTTTCCTAACATTTTTATTATTAGCAACTTTTGGTCTCATTTCCAGTCACAATTTCCTTTTGTTACGAGACCATATGTTTGTGCAGCAATATTTAAGCAAGATTGAGAAATCAAGGGGAAAGACATGTAACACCCAAGCCATGTGTAGGTTTTACAGTCATGGATGCTGTGCCGGGTGGAATAACAGAGAAGGGTCATGAGCCAAGGAATGCAGACAGCCTATAGAACCTGGAAAAGACAAGGGAAACAATTTTCCCCTAGAGCCTCCCTGTGGATCTGTTTTGAACTTCTGATTTCCAGAGCCATAAAACATTTGTGCTGTTTTAGGTGACTGAGCTTGTGTTATGTTGTTACAGCAGCAATAGGAAGCTAATATTGATAAATACTAAATGGGAAAATCATCATTTGCTTAAATCATTGTATTCAAATTTGTCTATACTGACTAAAATATGTTCATGATTGTAAGATACATATTTTCTCCATATTAAGAGCTTAGAAATCGGGATGCATCTTAGAATCAGTGCCATTCTACAATTGCTGTGGGCAGACAGCAAAGATGCTGTAGTGGGATTACCCACTCTTTTGGGAACCTAAAGGCACCATCAACCAAACTTGCAGAATGGCTGTCAACTATTGGAAAGAAAATGCCAGAGAAAATAGTGGAGCTCTATTAAAACCATTTTGTTTTGAAATGATTTTAGACTTTCCGAAAACAATAATGAAAGAATTCCCTCCCATATAAACTTGACCCAGATTCCACAAAGGTTAACATTTTACCACATTTACTTTATTATTCTATCTCTATCTATGTAACATCTATTGTGTTTTTCTGAATAATTTGAGAGTAAGTTGCAGGCATATAGACATGATGCCTTTTACGTTTACATAATACTGTACTTCAATGTGCATATCCTAAAAACAAGATCATTCTCTTACATAACCACAGTACAGGTATCAATATAAGTCAATTAGCATTGATAAAGTATTCTCATCTGAAGACATTCCAATTTTGTCAGTTGTCCTACAAATGCCCTTTCAGTTAAAGAAATAATAATTCTTGTCCAGAATCCCAACCAGGGGCACATGTTGTATTTAATTGTCTTGTCTCTTTAGCCTCCGGTAATCTGAACAATTCTTCAATCTTTCCTTGTCTTTTATGACCTGCCATTTTTTGAAGATTACAGGCCAGTTATTTTGTAAAATCTACTTTAATTTGAGTTAGTTTTGATGTTCCTTCATGTTTAGATTCAGGTTGTACTTTCTGGAGGGTAGAAGGAGGGCAGGAAAATCGTGGATATCCTTTTTCAGTGTAGCATATTAGGAGTTACCTGATGTCATTTTGTCTTGTTACTGATGTTAACTTTGATCATTGGGTTAATATAATGTAACTGGGTTCCTGCACTGTAGTTACTATTCTTCCTTTGGTACTAACATGGATCATGTAGGAAGAAACTTTATGCTCACTTTAATATCCTTTTTCTTATCATAATTTCTTAATAGAGCACTCTTTTAAACTGTAGGAACAAAATAGTTGTGGGAGGAGGTATGGGAGGTGGTGAGTCACATGTGTTTGCAACACTTTTGAAATGGGAGTCAAAGGGATGCCAGGCAGCTTTACATAGTCTCAAGTCAGCACGGAGTCTTACACCAATGGCTTTCGATTCTGTGGTAGATTATTTTATGAAATGCTGTATCACAGTACAGTTGATGTAATAGAAGATATGCTGTGGAAATAAATTAAAACATGGGCATTGATGAGTCTGAGCCCAAAAGGTAGACTTTGAATGTCAAAAATTTATAGGAGAAAAAAACCATAAATAATTGATTTGCCTTATTTTTTGGGTGTGTGCACAAAAATGATGTATAATAAAAATCTGTGTATAGTTATGTCCAAAAGAACTTTTTAGTAAGTATAAATAAATATTCTCAGTGTTAAGAAAGACTTCTGTCATAGTTTACTTTTCTTTCTTTCTTACTAGTATATAATGGCATGTTTTACAATTATGATGTCTTATATTCCATACTATAGAAGCATTGACATTACAGAATAAGGACTTGCTGATCTAGCCCTTATTATTTTATTCTTTATTGTCATTTCCTTCTAAATTGTATTCTTATATTTCCTAAAAGAAACTCAGATAAAAATAATTTACCATGTACCATCAGCATGATGAGCCGTAGTCAAAATATGAAGTAGGATCAATTCTTCACTATTCTCAACCTGAATTTAGAAAATCCCTTTGGTGGCATCTAACCATTCCATCCCACCCCTCTCCTATTACCCTCCACTTAGGATACTGCTGCTTTTAGGAAAAAAAATCTGATCAACTTATTTAAACCGAGTTAGGAAAGACAGTACCATCTTTCAGTATCTTCTCTCTGCATGTTTGGATTTTTGTGGGTACAGGGCTCTAGGTCAGCTTGACCAAAGAAATGAAGGCTAACTAAACACTTTCACATATCTTGGTGCTTGGTGGGTATTATTTTTAGAGAGCTGGGAAGATTTTTTTTTTTTAATTTTACCATATAGTCTCTATTGTGCTGGGACTAAGAACTGCCCACGAGGGGTCTTCTGGACACAGTAACCCCAACAGAGCCTGTGTTATTGGCTGTATCTTTTTTGCATGACCAATGTGACAAGAATAGTATAACTAGAAACACAGTAGTCACAAAATAGCCTGTTTACCTTCATGAGTTATATACACATAATTCCTGAAGTCAACAACTCAAGGAAGATGCAGAGTAGAAAAGATTCTACAGACATCAAGGACAATAAGCATAAATTAAAAGGCTTTATCATGAAAAGTGAAATGATTTGAGAATACTCTACTCTGCAAAGAAAAGATTAAGGGGAAAATGTGTTTGGTGCTGTAAAAATACAAACTAGAAACGAGGAATAAGAAAGTCTTTAACAAAACTACTCTGGGCCTTTATTTTTCTCCCCCCATCATCACCTTGGACTTGGAAAATTACATTGTCTGACTCCAGAAACTTAAAAGGACCAAAAGTCATTAGCATTGGATTATAACAATGTAAATCATTCTCTATTTGTCTGGTAAGTCTTTACACTAACAAAACATCGATTGTTTTGATTGCTGGTTCTCATTTACAGGTAAATGTAGAAAAAAGTTGGTGACACTTCAGCAGCTGCAGTGAACAGAATTATTACTTTCTTCCCTTTTTTGGCTCTTTGAGTTCTCAGGAGGTACAGCAAAAATCAACACCAGATGGCTCTAAAAGAGATTATATTTATTTATTTTTTTTATTTATACCCTGTCTATTTCTAAAAAGAATTTAAGGTAGCTTAAAGTCTCAAATAATTTTCAGAGTAGAACTTTTTAATTTTTCTGAATATAAGCCTCCCTAGAGGGGAAATGCCATTTTTAATGGCTTATAGGGCAAATCTCTTGGTTTAGTAGTTTATAGATGTTGTTTGGTCCTCATATAATGAGGCCTTAGCAATTTAATTGCTACGGCAGAGACCTACTTTGGTCCTGATCCAAAAGCTTCCAGAAAATAGAAATTATTGGAAGAGGAAGCACTCAGGATATGTTCTAGATTTTTCTCTAACTTCTTAGATAAGTTTGGATAGAAATGGTTCAGTTTTCAACATGTGCTTATTAGTAGTTTAACAACTTGCCTTGCTAAAAGGGGAAGACATAAAGGAGATGAAAACAAACTAGCATTTTGAGAAACTAGTATATATGCTAGGCTTTCCATTCTGACAGAACCAATCTATTTGTCTCATATTTTCTTTTTGATGTATGCACAAAAAATATCTGTGATAAAAAATCAATGCTGGCCGGGCGCGGTGGCTCACGCCTGTAATCCTAGCACTCTGGGAGGCCGAGGTGGGCGGATCGTTTGAGCTCAGGAGTTCGAGACCAGCCTGAGCAAGAGCGAGACCCCATCTCTACTAAAAATAGAAAGAAATTATATGGACAACTAAAAATATATATAGAAAAAAGTTAGCCGGGCATGGTGGCGCATGCCTGTAGTCCCAGCTACTCGGGAGGCTGAGACAGGAGGATCCTTTGAGCTCAGGAGTTTGAGGTTGCTGTGAGCTAGGCTGACGCCACGGCACTCACTCTAGCCTGGGCAACAGAGTGAGACTCTGTCTCAAAAAAAAAAAAAAAAAAAAAATCAATGCCTAACAGGTCAGGCCAGCTGCATAATTTTCAAGGCACAGTGCAAAATGAAAGCGTAGGCTTATTCAAAAGGCAGGAAAAATGCTTTCCTTTTTCTCCAAGGTTTATTTCTCTACCTGTCATAATGTCTTTTATTTGCTATTTAATATTGTGTTCCCTCTGGCATGGGGTTACTTGCAGGGTGAGTGCTGACCCTCACAGGAACTCAGGGCCCTGACCTGAGACTTGAGTAGAATGTTTACATCCTGCCCCAACCGTCTCTGTGCCCATGACCAGGTCCGGGCCGGGGGTGGAGAACAGCAGTGGTTGCTAGGGGGTGAGGATAGCATCTTTGAGAGCTCATCCTGGATAGATGGATAGGAAGGACACCGTGAGCCAAGACTCCAAGCCTCTAGTACCTACTCCATCATCCCACAGGACTTCACTTACAAACCTCACATTCAAAGATAAAATTATTAACATTTTTTAGGACAGTGGCTATAGAGGATTAAACCTCAAACATAAGGCCCATCTGAGTGTGGGACACACTGTGACCCTATGACTGCACTGGTTGCATGTCCCTGGTCACATATCCTTCTGAGTAGGTTTTGTTACCCTTATTGTATGGATAAAGATATTAAGACAATGTTCACCCCTAATAAGTGACAGAATCGGAAATTAAACCTAGGTTGATTTGACTTCTATGCCAGCACATCTTATTGGTTTCTCTCTTCTGGAATCTACCTCCAGCAGCAGTTGGCTCTGACTTTGCAATGTGCATTCTTACTTGAGGGGAATGCCATCCAATGTTGTTAGTTCAAATATTTTTATGATGAGCTGAAATAATTGGATTTCCACTATCAAAATGACAGTATATGTAAATCTCCATGTTGCAAATACCTGAAAGAGAAATGTGACTTTTGCTTCTTTTCTTGAATCTTTTGAGGACTCTATTCCTATTTAGACAGCATGCTTCTGGAAGAATTCTGTAAACTCAGTATATAAATCTAGCAGTTCCCTTGGTCATTTCCTAGAGAATATTCAGTTCTTTCTTCTTTTCATTTTGTGTTTAGGGGAATTATTCAACTCTTTATTGAATTGACTCTCCACCTATGTGCACATTAGAATCACCTGGGAAGCTTAAGAAACTAAGAGGCCTTACCCTTCACCAATTAAAGCAGAACTTCTAGTGGGTTAGGACTGGGCATCAGTGCTTACAAATTTTCCCAGGTGATTCTAATTTGTAAACAGCGCTTCGAACCACTGCTCTGGCTTTCATTTTGAATAACCTGCTGTAAATTACATTAGTTTTTTAAAATTTTATTTTAAGTTTATTTTTTTATGTCAGCATATTATGGGGGCACAAATGTTTAGGTTACATATATTGCCTTTGCCCCACCTGACCATTAGACTATGTGGGATGAACTACATTGATTTACAATAGAAGCCTTTTAGTATTAGAATAAATTTCAAATCACCTGTCATCATTGCCACCTAATATTTAATATTTTCAGTTATACCTGCATATGAATGTGGCCAAGCTAATGTAGAAATATTTCTCCCACATACATTTATTAGTCACAGTAGACATCTACTTACGTTGTAAAAAGTAGCATATAGTATGTACATGCAAGTCAAACCACTTGCTCTGTGTATAGATCATGCTGGATATTTGGTGGTCTAATTGCAAGAACTCCCTAGGCCAGGATCTCCAAGTTTTATCTGGGCATAAAGTTAAATCATCATAAAATAGCATATTTGAACTAAGCTTCCCTTCCTTGTTAAGATTTAAAGACACACCCTTTATAAAGACAAATATGAGCAACATCAATTTGAAGGAAAATCTCTGAATTTCCCAAACTGTAAATGAAAGCAGTGCTCATAGTGCTAATATTCAGATGTGGCCCACCTGGGGCAAGTTGATGGCTTTCAGTCAACTCCCTTAACTCCCTTTTAGCACAAATAGAGGGGATACTGATGGATTGTAAGTTTAAATATTCATTGTTTAAACAAATATTTATTTTGAAGTTCTGTGCCAGGCTTGTGTCTTACTCCAGAGGAGCAAATAAAGAAGGTAAAAATCAAGGCCAGGCATGGTGGCTCACACCTGTAATCCTAGCACTCTGGGAGGCAGAGGTAGGCAGATAGTTTGAGCTCAAGAGTTCGAGACCAGCCTGAGCAAGAGCGAGACCCCTGTGTCTACTAAAAAAAGAAAAAGAAAGAAAGAAATTAGAAATTAGCTGGACAACTAAAAATACATATATAAAAAATTAGCCAGGCATGGTGGCACATGCCTGTAGTCCCAGCTACTCAGGAGGCTGAGGCAGGAGGATTGCTTGAGCCCAGGAGTTTGAGGTTGCTGTGAGCTAGGCTGACGCCATGGCACTCTAACCTGGGCAACAGAGTGAGACTCTGTCTCAAAAAAAAAAAGAAGGTAAAAAAATCTTCATCTTCATGGAGTTTACATTCTAGTAGGAGGAAATAGACAATAAACAAATGAGTTAAAAATTAGAGGGTAATAGGTGTTTTGAAGAAAAAGAATTCAGAGGAGAGTAACAGTTGAGGTGGCAACATGATGTAGGAGGGTTAATTTTTACAGGGGTTACCAGGAAAGGATCACTGAGAAGGTGACATTTTAATAAGGGCTTGGAGAAAAGTAGTGAGTTGAAAAGGTACCGGAAGAAGAGCAAGGGCAGAGTCTAGTGCTTTCTAGGAATAGTAGCAGGACTGTGTTTTTGGAACGGAGGGAACAAGGGTGGGAAAAATTCCAGTAGATGGTGAAGTTGGAGGGATTTTCAACAACTTCTTTTATTTTTTTTTTTGAGACAAAATTTTGCTCTGTGGCCCTGAATAGGGTGTAGTGGTGTCATTATAGCTCACTGCAACCTCCAATTCCTGGGCTTGAGTAATCCTCTCTCCTCAGCCTTTCAAGTAGCTGGGACTACAGGACTACACCCAGGTAATTTTTCTATTTTTAATAGAGGCAGGTCTTGTTCTTGCTCAGGCTAGTCCCCAACTCCTAAACTCAAGCAATCCTCCCACTTTGGCCTCCCAGAGTGCTAGGATTAGAGGCGTGAGACACCACACCTGGCTAATTTTGAACTTCTGTTGTTAAAGGTATTGATGTGCAAGTTAGTGCAATTTTAAGGAAAGCATTATAAAAATTCACCATCAGATGAGTACTTGGACCAGACAAGCTTTATGTATCCTTATGAGATACCACGATTCTTGATTCTTGATTATTGTGAGATGCATGTTACTCCTGCTGGGCAGGGGTTTTCAATTTCCAAGCCAGTGGGGGTGAAACAGTGAAAAATCAAATTAAAAGCTGTCCTCTATTGAAATGTTAACTCCATGAAGACAAAGAGTTTTATGTTTTTTGTTCACTCCTGTGTTCCCAGGAGCTACAAGTGTGCCTGGCACACAGTAACTGCAAAATGATTATTTGTTTAAGTAATAATCATTTGCATTTACAATCAGTCAGTATCCCCTTTATTTTTGCTAAAGGGAAGTTAACTGAAAATCAGCTTGTTCAGAGTTAAAAAGCATGATTTCTGGTTGTGATATTAATGGACTTTTATAACCCTAAAGTTATTTTAAAGAATGAAGACAATTGGTCATATTAAAATTTTGGCACTTAAAATCCTATATTTGTAGAAGATATCTCTTCTCTCAGGTACGTGCATGACACGGTTCACCAATTGTTTGTTCAGATCTCACTGTCTCCGTTCAAATGTCACTTCCTTGACTATCTTAATCTAAACATGCCTCTCAACTGTTACTTCCTATTTTTTTTCTCTCCTTTTGTTGTTGTTGTGTGGGTTATGAGTTAAATTGTGTCCCCCTCAAAATGATACATTGAAGTCCTAACCCCCGGTACCTCAGGATGTTACCTTATTCGTAAATAAATGACACGTCTTCAAGTTAAGATGAGGTTATTAGAGTGGGCCCTAGTCCAACATGACTGGTGTCCTTATAAAAAAAAACTTTGGACATAGACATAGACATGCAAAGAGGGAAGAGTATGTGAAGAGATACAGGGAGAATGCCGTGTGAAGACAGAGGGTTGGAGTAATGCATCTGCCAGCCAAGGAATGCCAAAGATTACCATAAACCACTAGAAGCGAGGAAAAGGCCTGGAAGATTCCCCTACAGGTTTTAGCACATGGCCCAGCTGACACCTTGATTGAACTAACTTTCAGAACTGTTAAGAGAATAAATTTCTGCTGTTTCAAGTTATCCCATTTGTGGAACTTTGTTTTGGCAGCCCTAGGAAACTAATCTACCTGAATGATATTTTTTTCTATTGTTTAATCTCTGCTTGCCCCTACCAGATGTTAATTTCCATGAGGAAAGAGATATGGTATATTTTGTTTACTTTTGTACTCCCAAGTGCTTAGAACAATGACTGGCCCTCAGTAAATATTTGCCAAAAGAATGTAGGGATAAATATTTTATTATCCATTCTTTTCTTTTTTACTGATGCATAATATTTGTACATATTTATGGGGTACACGTGATATTTTGTTACATGCATAGAAGGTATAATGATCAAGTCAGGGTGTTTAGGATATCCATCACCTCAAGCATTTATCATTTCTATGTGCTGGGAACATTTCAAGACCTCTTTTCTAGTTATTTTGAAATATACAATACATTGTTGTTAACTATAGTCACCCTACTCTGCTATCAAACACTAGAAGTTATTCCTTCTGTCTGTGTGTTTGTATCCATTAACCAACCTCTCTTCATTCCATTCCCCCATACCAATACCCTTCCCAGCCTCTGTAATTATCATTCTACTCTCTACCTCTATGAGATCAACCCTTTTTAGCTCCCACATATGAGTGAGAACATGGGATAATTTGTCTTTCTGTGCCTGGCTTATTTCACTTAACATAATGACCTCCTGTTTAATCCATGTTGCTGCAAATGATATGATTTCATTTTTTAATGGCAGAATAGTATTCCAATGTGTATATATACTACATTTTATTTATTAATCTGCTGATGGGCACTTAGGTTGATTCCATATCTTTGCTATTGTGAATAGTGCTGCAATAAACATGGGGTGCATGTATCCCTTTGATATACTGATTTCCTTTCCTTTGGATAAATACTCAGTAGTAAGATTGTTGGATTGTATGGTAGTCCTATTTGTAGTTTTTGAGAAATCTCCATACTGTTTTTCACAATGGCTGTACTGATTTACATTCCCATCAGTAGTGTGTAAGAGTTCCCTTTCTTTACATCCTTACCAGGATCTGTTATTTTTGCCTTTTTGATAATAAACTTTCTAACCATGGTAAGATGATATCTTATTGTGGTTTTGATTTACATTTCCCTGATAATTAGCGATGTTAAGAACTTTTTTATGTACTTGTTGGCCATTTGTATGTCTTCTAAGAAATGTCTATCCAGATCCTTTGACCGTTTTTTAACGGAATTGTTTATTTTTTTGCTCTTTGAGTTTTTTGTGTATTCTGGATATTAGCCCCTTGTCAGATAGTTTGCAAATATTTTCTCCCACTCAACAGGTTGTTTCTTCACTTTGTTGATTGTTTCCTTTCTTGCACAAAAGCTTTTTAGTTTAATATAGTACCATTTGTTCATTTTTGTTTTTATTGCCTGGGCTTTTGGGGTCTTAGACATAAAGTCTTTGCCTAGACCCATGTCCTGGAGTGTTTCCCCTATATTTTCTTCTAGTAGTTTTACAGATTTGGGTCTTATGTGCCATGGTTTGGATATGGTTTGTTTGGCCCCACCAATTCTCATGTTAAAATTTGATCCCTGAGGTTGTTGGTGGGGCCTGGTGGGAGGTGTTTGGGTTGTCGGGGCAGATCCCTCATGAATGGGTTGGTGCCATTCCTGTGGGAGTGAGTTCTCACTCTTAGTTACCATGAGAACTGGTTGTTAAAAACAGCCTGACACCTCCTGCTCTTTCTCTTGCTCCCACTCTTGCCGTGTGATTGTCACACAATTGCCCTCCTTCACTTTCCACTATGAGGGGAAGCTTCCTGAGGCCCTCATCAGCTGCAGATGTTGGTACCATGCTTCTTATACAGCCTGCAGAACCATGAACCAAATAAGTCTCTTTTCTCTATAAATTATCCAGCCTCAGGTATTCCTTTATAGCAACACAAATAGACTAAGACATTATATTTAAGTTTTTTACCCACTTCAAGTTGGTTTTCATATATGGTGAGAGAGAGAGTTCTGGTTTCATTCTTCTGCATATGGATATCCAGTTTTCCCAGCATCATTTATTGAAGAGGGCATCCTTTCTCCAATGTATGTTCTTGATGCATTTGTCAAAAATCAGTTGGTTTTAAATATGTGGATTTATTTTTTGGTCTCTATTATCTTTCTGTTTTTACACCAATATCATGCTGTTTTGGTTACCATAGCCTCATAATATATTTTGAAGCCAAGTAGTGTGATGGCTCTACCTTTATTCTTTTTGCTCAGGATTGCTTTGGCTATTTGGGCTCTTTTGTGGTTCTGTACAAATTTTAGGATTATTTTTTCTATTTCTTATGAAAAGTGTCATTTTTTTTAAACCATTTTTTGCTACAATTTGCTTCTTAGATACATCCATGTCCAGCTATTAGTGAAGTAGGAAAAAATTTCAATAGTTATAAAAAAGTATACCGGAAATTTTCACTTCGTGTTCCATTATGGCACCCTAAAAAATACTGTGTGGTAGGAACTATTTCTCTGGTAGGGAGAGTTTTAAACATCTCTGAGCATTTTCAGGAAGGCACTATTACTAGGGGTGGAAACATTGCCTACACAGGGGACCCTGTTGGGTACTAAGGATCATCCCTGCATGTGTGTATGTGTGTGTGTGTGTGTGTCTGTGTGTGGATATTGTATGCTGCCTCTTACCTGTTTATTCTGCCACTCAAAGAAAGGGATGGCAAGTTCTGGTCAGACTGCTCAGTTTCCTTCCCCTTTGTTATTACTGACCTCTGCTGTCATAAAAGCAGCACCTCCGCTTGCCTCTGTAGCTACTCCCCGGTTGCCAACACTGGAAACATTCATCAACCAGTCTCATCATTCTGGAAAATAAAAATGCTTTTGGAGCTCAAAGGCCACAGAGACTTTGCCATTTATTTCCTAAAATGTATTCTTACATTTGAAAGTTCATCTGTGAGAATCGTATACAGGGTCACACATTTGTCTTTAGCCTTCAGTGTTACACCGAAAAGCAGATAGAGGGCGCTGTGCTCAAAAGAGAAACTTGGTGCAGCTCCCGAATTCTTTCGACTGCTGGATGTGCCTTCTGCAGCTTATGCAAACTTTGGAAATTGAGCTCATAATGAAAATAAATAATTAAATAAATAAAAATTCTAAAATTAAAAGATAACTTTTTCTATGGTTTCATGAATTCTTACCCTTATCTACTTCAACTACCTCATCTGGCCAACCAATGTGAGGAAAAACAAATTCTGTCCCTTCATTTAAGAGACAGATGAACAATCTACCATGACTCACAAAACATTTTTCAGATTAATGATCTTGGTGGAGTCCTTCTGATAAGACATAAGCCTGATATTCTAAAATAGAAAGAATAAAAACAAAGACTGTGTGCATGTATAAATATCCTTTCTAATATGTGAGTTTTGGAAAATCCCGTATTTCATAAATCATTAGCTTATGTTTTGTTTTTATGTTATACAATCATTTCAAAAACAAGTCTGTGTAGATATTGCCACCTACTGTTTGCCTGGAAATGTACTAGTATAATTCACTTTATGTAACAATACTTTTTCCTCTAATTGCATTTCTTTTTCCATGAAGACCATTTTTTCTCAACACCATCTACTTTTAAATTTATTTATTTATTTATGACCTTACTCTTAAGTACAGTATCTACGAGGTCATTACAAGAAATTCTTTCCTTTTACATTGGAAAATCCTGAGGCAGTGACCTAATTTTCCTTAAATTTTTCCTAATATGGTTGAAATAGTAAAGCAGTTTCAGGTTTGAAAAGACTACATAGTATATATAATTGAAATTCCATTTAAAAATATATTAGTCTCCAATATAGTAATAATTAAAAGTGGTCAAGATTACTGAATTGCTGTTAGTTTTATTTTGAGATTCAAAATTCAAGATATTTATAATACAGATATCTGCTTTTTCCCCTGTTGTCTTAGTCTAGTCAGTTTGCTATAACAAAACACTGTAAACTGGGTGGCTTATAAATGTCATAGATTTCTCACAGTTCTAGAGTCTGAGAAGTCCGAGATCAAGGCACTGGCAGATTTGGTGTCTGGTGAGGGTCACATGGTGGAAGGGTGGAGGGATTTTTCTGCGTCTCTTTCATAAGGACACTAATCCCATTCATGAGAGCTCCACCCTCATAACCTAATCACCTCCCAGAGGCCCCACCTCTTACTATCACCTTGGGGGTTAGGATTTCAACATATGAATTTTGGAGAGGTGACACAAACATTCAGACCATTGCACTGTAAATGTATTTGGATGTCAGTGATTAAACAGCAAATTATTTTTTAAGATAAAAAATCAGTTATTTATAATTATCTTCTGAATTGTTTACTTTGTAGTTAGTTTTATGATGTATATGTAGCACTATTTTCAGTAAGCTATTGATTAAAACCAGAAATTAAGTAAAAAATTTAAAATTTTCACAACCATATTTTAGGTTAATTTAAGTGCACTGAGATAATCCATGGTTTATAGGCAAAGAACTATCACTAGACCCAGTAATATTTAAAATATGCAAAATGCTTTACAGTTTAAAAAGTCCTTTGTGGCCGGGCGCGGTGGCTCACGCCTGTAATCCTAGCACTCTGGGAGGCCGAGGTGGGCGGATCGTTTGAGCTCAGGAGTTCGAGACCAGCCTGAGCAAGAGCGAGACCCCACCTCTACCAAAAATAGAAAGAAATTATATGGACAGCTAAAAATATATATAGAAAAAATTAGCCGGGCATGGTGGCGCATGCCTGTAGTCCCAGCTACTCAGGAGGCTGAGGCAGTAGGATCGCTTGAGCTCAGGAGTTTGAGGTTGCTGTGAGCTAGGCTGACGCCACGGCACTCACTCTAGCCTGGGCAACAGAGTGAGACTCTGTCTCAAAAAAAAAAAAAAAAAAAAAAAAAAAAAAAGTCCTTTGTATATTTTAATAAATTTGGTCCCAGTAACAACCCTATGAAGTAAATAGTAAAAATAATTGTTTTCATATTACAGATAAAGACTAAAAGAAATCAGGGTACTTGAATATTACACAACCAAAATAACTCTATAAATCAAGTTCTCTTAATTTAAAAGTTTATTCACTTTCACTGTTCCTTATAAATTAGTTTGTTTAATTTATATGAATTCACAATGAGCTATTTTTCAACTATTGCTTGTTTAGTGAAGAATTTTAAAAGGCATTCAAATAATCAGGCATTCACCTCTAAATCTTTGGGTAGGCCACTAATAACTGAAATTGGCTGAAATGTATTCTTATTTTATGAGACTGACTTGGATAAGCAGGTCCCCAAATGCCACCTGAATGAATCTGGAAGTGGATTATTCCCCAGAGTCTCTGTTGAAGAACTCGGCTTGTCCAACACCTCGATTTCAGCCCTTTGATAACTCAGCATAGAACTCAGCCACATCATCAGGACATCTGACCTACAGAAGCTGCGAGATCATGAATTTGTGTTATTTTAAGTCTGAGGTCCCTGTTTTCTTGCTGGCTGTTGGGCAGGGACCACTTTTAGCTTTCAGAGGCTATTAGCATGTGTTTCCTTGTGGTCACTTCCATCTTAAAAGCCAGCGGTGGAAAACTTCTTTCATGTCAAATACCAATCATGCTTTGACTCTCTCTAATTTTCTTGTCACTGACCTCTAGACATGGATTAAAGGACTTGTGATCAGGTCAGGCTCTCCTGGAATATTTCTCTACTTTATTGACTTGGGACCTTAATTGCATCAAATCCCTTCACAGTAACACCTGGATTAGTGTTTTATTGAATAACTGTGAAAAGGTGCATTTACACCAAGGCTTGGAAAGTTGGGGGGCCTTTTTAGAGTTCTGCCAACCATGCTTCTCATCTGCCTGTCTACAAGCATTTCCTAGTTCAGCCTCCAGTCTCCTCTCTGCTTTAATATTCCCATGAATTTGCATAACAAAGTGACCTCTCAATGAATCATTCTAAAGCACAGTTCTGATTAAGTTTAATATCTTACTCAAGTCAGGAAAAACAAAACCACCAACAGTTTAAAGGCCTCTCAGGGCATGTAAGTAAGGTCTTTGAAAATCAAGGTCTGAACCATCCCTGTTTCTCTCTACCTTTCTTAATGCATCGTTTAATTGAGTATTCACCTTGTTTGTCCTGTACACAGAGAGGTTGGTACTTTGATTTCTCCCCTCTTTCCTTACCCTCTCCTTTATGAGAACAAATCCCAGTTGTTTCAAGGCTGCATTGTAATGCCAACACCTCCAAAGAGCTTTGCATTAACCTCTTCCCCTTTGAAAGCCTTTAATATCTTGTTTCAGAAATCTGTATTTCTAGTGTAGTTAGCACTCCACCTTGGGTTATGATAATTGACAAATGCCTCCTTCCTCCTACCAAATGGCAGACTCCTCTAAGCCAGATTGGTATTTGTTTTATCTTTGTCTCTTCTATAACACCTGTAGTTCCTTGTAGAGACGATATGCTCTAAAATATTTGTTGAGCAATTAACTAAAATATAAAAATAGACACTAGACTGTTATACAAACCAGGAGCTCATAGATCTGCACCGTGAATGCTTCATTTTATTTTCACATCTTTTGCATCAATCTGATTGTGTTCTTTCTTTTGTGGCTGCTATTTTTCAAGGTCACTGTTTCCTGAGATGCCACCTTTGAGTTAGATTGCATTCTTCCACTGTTGGCTAATAACGAATGACTAACTCATTTATGCTTTCTTCCATTATAAATAAATAGCTTTGTTTGTTTTTTGTTACCTGGAGAAAGAAGTTTCTGCTCCAATTTTAAGAAAATTTTCAAGAGCTAGAGGCAGACTTAGTCTTATATCTTATTTTCTTGTTCATGCAGTTAACCTTTTTCTAATATTAGGAATATTTCCCTACAAGTCATTCTTGACTAATGGACTCTGCTGTGTGAGTCATACATGACTCAGCAAGTATTTTGGATGTTTTAATGAGTTACCATTTATTTAAGCAGGCTTCAGAAACATTAGTCATTGTGAGAGATTCAGCTTGTACGCTTTCACTTAGTGACTAATTGAAAATAAGAACAGAATAGATATTTACCTGGCAACTTTCCAAATTTTCAAAGAACTTTGGCATCAATTATCTCATTTTATTTCATGAAAATTGCGTCACATTGGCTGTGAAAAGTAGTACCTTATCTTAGAGATCCCTCTAGCCTTTATAACATACTGGAAAAAGCCATCTTAGAAAAAAAAATGAATGAATGAAATGAACTGATGGAATAATGGTGGATTAGAAAAGAAACTGAAACAGAAAAAAATAGGCTTTAAAATTGAATGTCTGAACAACAAATAAAACCTTACCACTTAACTAAAGAGCACAAAGAAGACCTCAATAAATAGATAACCGCATCATCATGTTAATACTCCCGATTGTGAAGATATTAATTTCCCCCAAATATTCAATTGATGGGAATTCAATTGAAGTTTGAATTCAAAAGAAGTTTGTTTGTTTTTTTTGTTTGTTTGTTTTAAAGAAGATTGGTTTTGAACTTTATCTGTAAGGGAGTAGGGCACAAAACTAAGAAACTTTTGAGAAGGAACAATGAAGGTTTCACACAAACTGTTTCTTCCTGTACTGCCCACACCGCTCACTCTCAATGGCTCACTTCTGATGCTAGATGTGGGGGTTTCCACCCCCATACACATCAATTCTCCAGCAAACACCAACCAGCCATCCTATAATTCAATTCAATTCACTTCTGATACTGTCTACCTGGAGCTAGAGTCACGTCCCACAGGTTAAGGGCTCAGTTCTGTAAGACTCCCCCCCAGTCTAGACGCTAACTGCAAGCCAAAAACTTCCAAGTGACTGGCTACAAATTGGGGTTCCCATGACCGCCTCCTTGAGTTCGATCATTTGCTACAGTGGTTCACAGAACTCAGGAAAGCACTTTACTTATGTTATCATTTATTATAAAGAATATTAAAAAGGATACAGATGAACAGCCAAATGCATAAGGCGAGGTGTGGGGGAAGGGGTGCAAGGCTTCCATGTCCTCTCTGGGGTTCACCATCCTCCCAGCACCTCCATGTGTTCAGCCATCTAGAAGCTCCAAACCCCATAGTTCAGGGATTTTTATGGAGGCTTCATCAAATAGGCATGATCGATTATTAACTCAATCTCCAGCTTCTCTCCTCTTCCAGGAGGATGAGGTGGTGGGTGGGCCTGAAGGTTCCAGGCTTCTAATCACAGCTTGATCTTCCTGATGACCAACTCCCTGGCAGGTGTCCACCAAGAGTTGCCTCATTAGAACAAGAGACACTCATATCACTGAGGAAATTTCAAGGGATTAGAATCTTTGTGTCAAGAACTGGAGTCAAAGACTAAATACTAGAACAAAAGATTCACCTACCACCCTTATTGCTTAGGAAATTACAAGGGTTTTAGAACCTATGTGCTAGAAATGGGACAGAGACCAAATATATATTTCTTATTATATCACAATATCACAAACGTATACTTTAAATAGTGGTAAATAAAACAGTGCAGAATTAGTGTGGGTATCAACAAATAGATCAACAAAATGGAATATGGAATCCAGAAACAGACCATTTAGTAGTTTTGGAAATTTAGTTTACAAAAAGAATGGTCTTTCCTTAATTGGTGGAAAATTTTTATGTAAAAAATCTAGGTGCGAAGACAGTTGGCCCCATTCTTTGATGTTTCCTTAGTTATGGAACCCATGATTTCCAGCTGGACATATTGCTGCCCACAGTAGAGACAATACCTGCCAGTCTCCCTTGCAGTACGGTGGCTGTGTGATTAATTGCAGACCAACGGTATGTAAGCACAAGGTTGGTGCTATAATCTTTTTTTTTTTTTTTTTTTTTTTTTTTTGAGACAGAGTCTCCCTCTGTTGCTCTGGCTAGAGTGAAATGGTGTCACCATAGCTCACCGCAACCTGAAACTCCTGGGTTCAAGCAATCCTCCTATCTCAGCCTCCGGAGTAGGTGGGACTACAGGTGCATGCCACTACACCTGGCTAATTTTTTCTATAGAGAGGGGGTCTAGCTCTTGCTCAGGCTGGTCTCAAACTCCCGAGCTCAAGCAATCTTCCTGCATCGGCCTCCCAGAGTGCTAGGATTTCAGGTACAAGCCACTGTGCCCGGCCAGTGCTATAATCTTAAAGTGTGGTGTATGACCACCTATGCCCTTCATCCTTCCTGCTGGCTGAAATGAGAACATGCTGTCTGCTACCTGTAGCTATCTCGGTTTATGTGGATAAAGCCATGGTTGTGATTGGTGGAGTGATAAAATAAAAGGAATAGGGATCCTTGACACTAGAAGCCTTGACTTTCCTATCTTTAAATTTTATTTTTGGAAGAAAATAAAATTCTATTTAGTTTAAACTTCTACTATTTTAGATTTTCTGTTATCACTAGATTAATCCAATCTTAGCTAACACAGATGTAAGACTACTGATTACACGTTGAAAAAATCAAATTTAAAATTTACAAAAAAGTAAAAGATGAAGAAATCAAGAAGCCACCTTATCAAAATCTGTTAAAAAGGAAATAAAGAATTCCCCCAACCCAAGGCATATATTTTTGAGTCTAGGTTTCATCTCTCTATTGCTACTATAATAATTCTTTAAAGGGATATCCATTTATTTTTGTGGGATAATGGTGTCAGTTCCAAAAGTTCACTTGTAAATTTCTTGCTTACCACATGGAATATATTTTCCCGTGGAATTAAAGTTATAGATGATGGTTGGGTTCCCTGTGAGTCAGTGCTTTGGAGGGCAATGCTAGATTCTGATGAACACGTAGGACTTTAAACCAGAATACTGAGAGTGGTGTGCATTTCCAAGCCCCTATCCTTCTAATGTAGTCATGATGTAAGTTTACAGTATTCTATGTATTTAGATTACACATCAGTCCATTTTGCCCTGCTATTAAGGAATGCCTGAGGCTGAGTGGTTTATAAAGAAAGAGGTTTATTTGGCTATGGTCCTGCAGGCTGTACAAGAAGCATGGTGCCAGCATCTGTTTCTGACAAGGGCTTCAGGGAGCTTCCAATCAAAGTGGAAGGTGAAGGGGAAGCAGGTGTGTCACATGGTGAGAGAAGGAGTGTGGGGAAGAGAGAGAGAGAGAGAGATAAAGAGGAGGGGGCGCCAGGCTCTTTTAGACAACCAGCTCTCATGTGAACCCACCATCCTGGGAACTCTCTTCACCTCTCCCATGAATAGGATCCCCTGTTTTTTGAACTTTGCATTTTTTTCTTTTTTTGGTTTACTTTCTTTGTAGTGGAGCACATCTTCTAGCAACCTCCTAAGAAGGGCTTCAAAATGAAGGATACTGTGTCTTTGGAATATCTTGGTGTATCCTCACACTTACTTGCAGGTATGACTGGATAGATGGTTTTAGCTTTGAGATTGCTTTCCCTCAGAATTTCAAAAGCATCATTCCATTTTCTTCTAAATCATAGCTTTGCTGTTGAGAAGTTCAAGACTTTCTGGTTCCTAATCCTTTGTAACTGTATTCATTTTCTACTGCTGTGTAACAAAATTGGCATTAATTTGGAGACTTAAACATGACAGCTGACAACTATTTATTATCTCATAGTTCTACAACTCAGAAGTTAGGCTGGGTTCACCTGAGTTCTCTTTTTTCAGGGTCTCGTAAGGCCAAAATCAAGGTTTTTATTTTGGGCTGGGCTTTCACACGGAGGTTATGGGAAAGAATGTGGTTCTAAACTCTTTAAAATTTTTGGCCAAATTGGACTTCATTTGTAGGGCGCAGGTCCCTGGTTCCTTGCTGGTGGTCACCTGGGGGATGTCCTCGGCTTCTAGAGGATGTTCTCACTGCTTGTCATGTGGCCTCGTCTGTCTTCAAACTAGCCATGGTGCACTGAATTCTGATGGCTTCCCATCTCTCTGAGTTTCCCTTCTGCCACCAGCCAGAGAAAACTGCTTTTAAAGGGCTGAGGGGATTAGATTAGGCCCACCCAGATAATCTCTGTATTTTAGAAGCAGTGATTTGGGATTTTTATGGCATTAGCAGGTCCCTTAGCTGAAGTACCTAGTGTAGTTTGATTAAATTACTGGAGGAAGGAAATCTTGAGGGATATCACTTTAGAATTCTGCCTAGCACAGTAACCATTTATACTTTGCAAAAGAGCCTTCTGTCTCCTAGGAAGTTTTGATGTTCTCCTTGGCTGCTTGAGTAGAGAATGATTTTAGAGGGATTAAAATGATTTCAAGGGGATTTGCAAAAATACAAAATGGCATCAACCTTCTATTTTATGTTTTAAAAAAGACAGGTATTTTCAAAAATGTTATTTATGTTAACATGTACTATGTTCATTAATATTATATTTTTAAATATGGTAAATATTGATTTCCATATTTCATAAGAATAAAAGGTTTTTGGAGCTCTCAATAATTTTTAGTTACTATCCCAATAAATAGAATGATGTAATTAGTCAAAGAAGGAAACATGGACAACACCAGCTACCAAATTTGCTAAATTAATAGTGTTATAAAAATGTATTCTGTGGCACTTTCTTTCTTTTCTTAAAAATAGCTTGGGCTGTTTTGGAATAATTTTTGACTCATTATGTGTGATTGCAAGCTCCTTATGCGCTTTGGAATTCAGAATTTCATGCTTCCACACTCACAACTGACTTCATTTAACTTTATGAAGTTTGTGCTAAATATATAAATGCTTAAGGATATGTGCTTATCATTGAAAATGCTGAATTAAAATGATTTTAAACGAGTTTTTTCTTGTATCAACTTTACATAATTATCATGTATTGTTTTCAGGGAGTTGCATTGTTTTCTACACATTGCTTAATTAGGTTTAAAGAAGGGGAAAATGACAGCAGCTATTACCTTTCTAGAACAAGTGAAAGGGACAAAAAAAAAAAAAAAAAAAAAGTTCTTCAGATTCCCTGCCAATGTGTGTTTCTTCTCAGCCCTGAATTCACTGATCTTCCACTTGTCCCCACTCCAATTATTTTTTTTATTACAGATTTTCAATCTCAATCCTGTAAAAAAATCTACCATTTTCTTAGAAAATGAGCTGTTTCTGGACAGAACTAGGAAGTGGTAGGAGCTGGGTATGTGGAGGGGACTTTTGTGAACAGGTGTTCTAGAACTACTAGGATAGTGGAAATATTACTCTTCATAATTTTTGCACCACATTCTCTTTAATAAAGGCTGTCATTGCAGTCTTCCAGTTGTCTATGTCACAATTGGATGCATATAAAGGAAGAACAAATCCATGCAGCTTGTAGAACAATCACAAATTTGGAGAAAGCTAAGGTGGAAGTATTCTTCTGTCCTGGTTATTATGGCCTTATGCTCACCTGAAACTACATTTTTATGATTGATGAAGGTTATGGGAAAGACTATTCCCTTCTTTGGACTCATCTATTATTCTCACAAATCATTCCTTTGGTTCCATTGGGCATGTTTTTATCCTATTTCTTTAGCAGTTAGTGCTGGGATGGCAAAAACTTTGTGTTGCATACACTATACGGTATCATATAATTACATAAACATAAAACAAAACCAGAATTATTGTGATTTCATTTTCCCTCACAATAAAAAAAATAAGTTTAATCCTTTACTTAATTTTCATCCTTTGCTCCTCCAATCCTGCTTCATAATTCATTAGTAGGGAGTAACTTAGTCGTAAACAACATACTATTTCCCCTTGTTGGTACTTAGTAAACTTTAGCTTCTGCAATCTGTTCTCATAAAATGAATCCCATAATTCCTTTAATCATTTTAGTCACTCTTCTCTAGATCCATTCAATTAGATTACAACTTTTTGGCAAGAGAAGTACTTGAGTTGAACAGTCTTCCCATATGTTGTCTCAGAAGAGTGGTAGGGAAAAGGCTTAAATCTTTTACATTTATGGCTCAATGGCTACAGTCATTTTGACTGATATAGGTCTCGGAATATAATAAGTATTGAACAGATGCTTGTGAATGAAAAATGTTGAATATGGACTTATTGACAATTCATTATTTTTCCCATCTATCCCTTAAGCCCTTTACTGACACATAGTTTCTCCTTTGGAAAAACTCATTTTAAATAGTAAGACTTTTAATGTGTATCGTGCTAATATCATAGATTTTGTTATAATACCATATGTACAACAAAGCTTTAAAATATTTTTACAAAAATGGGCATAAGAGGTATTAGTATTATGCATTGGTATGAAATCAAGGGCCCAGGAAAGGATATTAGAAAAAACTCATGGACACACATTGAGAAGATGAGATTGTGAAAACAAGGTAAGGGAAAGAAGATGAAGTTAATCAAATTGCATATTAGAAGATGCTAAAACTTTCAGGAGAAAATTTGGGTAACTAGTGCTATAAAGAAAGGATTTTGTTTTTAATGTGTCCTAATATGTAACCCAGCTCAGATAGTTTTTTTCTTTGACACAGGGAAGCATTTCAGAAATGGAATGAAATGAACATTTTGTTCTTAGCACAATGGCACCCATTTTGCATGGAGATGAGCACATGCTGGAAAAAGTTGTAAAAGTGGAAGTAAATATTAGGTTATTAAGTATGAAATGTCCTATTTCCTTAAGTTACTCACTTTGACGGTTGCTATCTCTGACATTTCACTTTGACACTCTTTGTTTTATTTTTATTGTGAAAGTACATCCTCAGTCTTTCAAACACACATTTTGGCTTGTGATTATCTTTCAAAAAAACTTTTTTAGAGCAATGTTTGTGAAACCATGGATAAGTCAAAAATTTGTGTTTTTCAAATATGAGTTCTGTTGTGGAACCAATGCAGTGCAGACAGCTCAAAATATTAACGAAGTGTTTGGGAAGGATGTGGCTAATGAATACACAGTATGTTGATGGTTTAAGAAGTTGCATTCCGGTGATTTTAATCTTGAAAATGAGCCATGTGGGCAGCCTGAGACCAAGGTAGATAATGATGACCTGAAAGCTAAAGTGGAAGCAAATCCATCTCAACTTGTGCCTGAATTAGCATCAAGCCTTTTTTTTTTATTTAATTTTTTTTTTTTTTAAGATTTCAGAGTATCACAGGGGTACAAACACTTTGGTTACGTAAATTGCCTTTGCACCGCCCAAGTCAAGATACAAGCATGCCTGTCCCCCAGATAGCATGCACTGTACCCGTTAGGTGTGAGTTTACCTATCCACTCCTCCTCCCCACCTGCCCAACACCCGATGAATGTTACTTCCATATGTGTGCATAAGTTTTGATCGATTAGTACCAATTTAATGGTGAACACATGTGTTGTTAGTTATTCCATTCTTGTGATACTTCACTTAGAAGAATGAGCTCCAGCTTCATCCAGGATAATACAATAGGTATTAGTTCACTAGTTTTTATGGCTGAGTAGTACTCCATGGTATACATATACCACATTTTATTAATCCACTCATGGATTGATGGGCTCTGGGTTGTTTCCACATCTTTGCAATTGTGAATTGTGCTGCTATAAACATCGAGTGAAGATGTTTTTTTTTTTCCTTTGGGTAGATGTCCAGGAATGGGATTGCTGGGTCAAAGGGTAGTTCTACTTGTAGCTCTTTGAAGTATCTCCATATTACTTTCCACCGAGGTTGTACTAGTTTGCATTCCCACTAGCAGTGTACAAGGGGGCTTCATCCCAGAGATTGAGGGATGGTTCAATGTATGCAAATCTATAAATGTAATTCACCACATAAATAGAAGCAAAAAAGAAGACCATATGGTCCTCTCAATAGATGCAGAAAGAGCATTTCACAAAATTCAGTACCCTTTTACAATAAGAATGCTTAAGAAAATAGGCATAGATGGAACTTACCTAAAAATGATAAAAGCCGTATATGACAAACCCAAAGCCAACATCATACTGAATGGGGAAAAATTGGAAGCATTCCTGCTTAGAACTGGAACCAGACAAGGTTGCCCTCTATAACCACTTCTATTCAACATAGTGCTGGATGTCCTAGACAGAGCAATCAGACAAGAGAAGGAAATCAAGGGCATCCAAATGGGGGCAGAAGAGGTCACACTATTGCTCTTTGCTGATGATAGGAACTTATATCTATAAAACCCCAAAGAATCTGCCAAGAGACTACTGGAATTGATAAATAAATTCAGCAAAGTCTCAAAATCAATGTACACAAATAAGTAGCATTAATATATGCCAACAACAGCCAGACTGAGAACCAAATCAAAGACTCAATACCTTTCACAATAGCAACAAAGAAAATACCTAGGAATATATTTAACTAAGGGGGTGAAAGACCATTACAGGGAGAACTACGAAACATTGAGGAAGGAAATAGCAGTGGATGTAAATAGATGGAAAACCATACCATGATCATGGATTGGCAGAATCAACATTGTTAAAATGTCTGTACTCCCCAAGTGATCTACAGATTCAGTGCAATCCCTGTTAAAATACCAACAACATTTTTTACAGATCTAGGAAAAATAATTCTACACTTTGTATGGAACAAGAGAAGACCCCATATAGCCAAAGCAGCCTTGAGGAAAAAGAACAAATTGCGAGGCATCAATTTATCAGACTTAAAGCTATACTATAAGGCTACAGTAACCAAAACAGCATGCTACTGGCACAAGAACAGAGACATAGACCAATGGAACAGGACTGAGAACCCAGATATAAAATCATCCTCATATAGGCATCTGCTCTTTGACAAAGCAGACAAAAACATACATTGGGGAAAAGAATCCCTATTTAATAAATGTTGCTGGGAAAATTGGATAGTCACATTTAAAAGACTGAAACAGGATCTACACCTTTCACCACTCATAAAAATCAACCCACAATGGATAACAGACTTAAACCTAAGGCATGAAACCATAAAAATTCTAGAAGAAAATGTTGGAAAAACTCTTATAGACATCAGCCTAGGCAAAGAATTTATGAAGAAGACCCCAAAAGCAATCACAGCAACAACAAAAATAAATAAATGGGACCTAATCAAATTAAAAAGCTCCTGCACTGCCAAGCAACTATCATTGGAATGAATAGACAACCTACTGAATGGGAGAAAATATTTGCATGCTATACATCTCATAAAAGGCTGATAACTAGAATGTATACGGAGCACAGGAAAATCAGCAAGAAAAAAATCATACAACTCCATTCAAAACTAGGCAAAGGACATGAAGAGAAACTTTTCAAAAAAAGGTAGACTAATGGACAACAAACATATGAAAAAATGCTCTACATCTTTAATCATCAGGCAAATGCAAACCAAAACCACAATCACATATCATTTAACTACAGTGACAACAGCTTTTATCACAAAGTCCCAAACAACAAATGTTGGCATGGATGTGGAGAGACAGCATCAAAGTTTGACATTATTATTCCAACAATATTGGACCATTTGAAACAAATCAGCATGGCAAAGAAGCTGGATAGGTGAGTTCTGCATGAATTAAATGAGTGTCAAAAGAGAAATCATCTTGAAGCTTGCTTTTCTTTGCTGTCACGACATAAAGGCCAACCATTTCTACATCATATTGTCATGGGTAATGAAAAGTGGATTCTTTTTGACAATCACGTTTGGCACAATGCTTGGATCAAGATGAAGTGGCAAAACTCAGTCCAAAACCAAATGTTCATCCAAAAAAGCTGTGGGGTCTCTTTGGTGGTCCAGCGCTAGTATCATCCACTATAGCTTCATGAAACCTGGTCAATTGATGACCATAGATGTTTTCTGCAACCAGTTGGATGAAATGATGAGGATGCTTGCAATTAAGCAACTCTGCTCAAACTAAACAGGCTGAACTTGGAAACTTTCTGTCATCCGCTGTATTCACCAGACCTTGCATCAACTGACTACCACTTCTTCCAGTCTTTGGTCCACTTCTTGCAAGGAAAAATATTCAATTCTCAACAAGCTGTGGAAAATGCCTTTTGTGATTTCATAGCCACTCACTCTCCAGGCTTTTTTGCTGCTGGCATAAACAAACTACCATTAAGATGGCAAAACTGTGTTGATAGTTTAGGTACATACTTTGATTAATTGTACTGCTTCTTGTTTGAGATATAATAAACTAAACTTTTGATTCCAAATCAGACATTTCATATTTAATATAATCTCAGAAGAGGATTGACAAAATCCCAGGTGAGGCTCTGGCACAAGGCATTGTGGGAATTAAACACCCTACCAGAGATCTGGAGAAAAGCACTAAGAACAAGTCTAACACTAGGATAGACAACATGGTCTTTTTTCTTGGGGAGATCTAAGAGTTCACAACAGCCATGTTGAGGATACAGTTTTAGGTGGGAATCAGCATCAGAACTAGGTCTGAATCCAAGATCTGGATGTAGGTCAGGTTGCACAGAGCAGAAGCTTCAGAGTCAATCATAGAACCAGGGTCAATGTGATGAAAATAGAGACAGTTATTACTGTTCTTAGGAAATGAAACTTTTAAAATGGACAGAGAGAGTCAGGCCTGATTGACTGGTTGGAGTTCTGGCTTGGTATTCCTCAAGCCCAAAAGACCTGGACAGAAGTGCTCAGCCAGGGAGACTATGCACTCATATGAAGGTCTGGTGTGATTCAGAAGAAACTCCCTATCCTCCCCCACCAACTACTTTAAATTTCAGTTCATGGCATCATAAGTGAAATTTTAGACTCCTTTTACTAGTGAAGAGAAATCATTCCCTATTTCCTCCGAGTTAGGATTTTTTCTGGGACCCTACGGGGCAGCCTGTAGATGATTCCATGTTCACTGTGGACTGCTGGGATGGGCTGGGATTTGTCAGAAACTGACATTTAGAGAATTGGAAGGCTAAAGAAAGATAGATAGTTATATAATGAAGGACAAGAATTAATTTGGAGGCCAGAAGGGACCCGGAAAAGAGAATAAAAAATGGGAATTACAAATGAGTGGCTCTTTACCATTGGTAAAAATCTGGGTCACTTACAGCTGTATTTTTCCATTTGTGTTTTTGTCTGTGGGCTTTGATAATACAGTTGTCTAATAAATGTTTCATCATCTGATTCTGACAATGGATTTCATTCTAGAATACAATTGTTATATAACAAAAATTCAGTATGTTGTGGAAAAAAGTCAATCACCACAATTTTAAGCTTTGTATGTCCTTTGTTTGCAGGGAGTCAGGCATAAATGAGCATTTGTCATTCGACTCTTCCAGTGCAATTCTAGCACACTGTGCCTTGGGCATGACACATCAGAGTCTGATGTTTATCTTTTATTACCTGCCAGACCCCTCTGGAAAAAGCCTCCATGGAATTCATCATCTGCAGTCTTTGTTGTAGGTATGCATATAAATACATGGTGAACACATTTGTTGAGGATATTGTGGTTTCCAAAGCTGACTTAAATAAAAAAGTGTTGAGATGAATGATGAAGGGGACCTTCTGCAGGAGGTATGAAGCTAATAATTAAAATGTTATTTACCAAAATACTGACAGAAAAGCTTTTTATTTTTCTATGTCTACTATTTGAGTGCCAGTAAGAATAAGGGCAGCATGACTGTACTTGTTATATGTCTGCTTTGGAGAAGTTTGTGAAGAAACTCTCTTGTCTACTACACAGTGAGTTTACAAATATAATAAAAACTAAACAGTTCAAAATTTTTGTCTAGGACAGTTCACTTAGTTTGAATAATCATTTAAAATAACTTCATCAGGCACTGAGTTGCAGCAGCATAAGTATGCCGTAAGTATGCTATTTATTCCTGTTTTGGTTGTTATTGAGAGAACAATCTTTGTTTTTCTCTTTGGTCTTCCTAGTAAAAATGCTTTGAGGTTAAACAACTAAAGTTGAAAACCTGTTTTTAAGTTTCATTTGGAATGCACAGCATACTAAATAGTGATAGCCAGTCATTGGGTCTAGAATATATTAAAGTAATTGACTGTCAACAGGCAGCACTTCTCATCTGTTCTTTATGTGTATGTACCCAGCTTCTGCTCTTGTATTTCTGACAGACCGTTCTGAAAGACTGAAGTGTAGACTTGGAGTCAAGCTGTGGTAAAATCTGGGAGGATACAGGTTTTCTTTAGGTGAAATTAAGAAAATATAATGCAAGAAGCATCCCTATAATGTGCAGGGTACAGTGGAAGACCAGTGTTTTGTGTATAAAATAGTGGCATAGAGACAATAGATCTGGTCCTCGCTCCTCCATCTAGTGGAAAATGTAGCTGAAATCTAAGGAAGAAGGGAGTCACTGCTACATATAATGAATATAAGCAGCGTGCTTTGGAATGGAGACAAGAGCTAATGTACTTTCCACAGGGGAACTGGGTAATGTTATGTGAAGAAGGGACTCAATGAGGAGGAGCTGTTGCTTATCATGTATTTTCATGTCATTGTCTTCATCACAAAATGATGAACATGTTTGTGTAAGAGAATGAATGTAGCTGAAAGTAAATTTGTAACTGCAAATGAAGGCTTAGAGAAAGTAAAGGTGACTAGTATGCACATTGTTAGCTATTTAGGATTTTGACTCTAACTATTTAACTTCTTTATGGACTAGATTTTGCTTATTACTCCTGAGCCTATGGCAGAACTGTGTTTTCTTCCAAGCTCCCACAATTTTAGCCTAGAATTCCAGGTAATACAGCTTCTCTGAAAATCCTTATGAGCCACACCCTCTTCAAGACCAGTCCAGACCAAATATTGATTGTTTACTCTTAGGAGAATAACCAAAACCAACAATGTGATTTCAAAGTACATAATTTTCTTTTTTTTTTTTTTTTTTTTTTTTTTGAGACAGAGTCTCACTCTGTTGCCCGGGCTAGAGTGAGTGCCGTGGCGTCAGCCTAGCTCACAGCAACCTCAAACTCCTGGGCTCAAGCGATCCTACTGCCTCAGCCTCCCGAGTAGCTGGGACTACAGGCATGCGCCACCATGCCCGGCTAATTTTTTGTATATATATATTTTAGTTGTCCGTATAATTTCTTTCTATTTTTAGTAGAGACGGGGTCTCACTCTTGCTCAGGCTGGTCTCGAACTCCTGACCTTGAGCGATCCACCCGCCTCGGCCTCCCAGAGTGCTAGGATTACAGGCGTGAGCCACCGCGCCCGGCCCAAAGTACATAATTTTCATAGCAAGAAATATACTCTCTCTTTTGGGAAAAGGTTTCTTATAACTAGAACAGAACATTCTATTTAACAGCTGAAGTAAAGGTGAGCCTTTGCTGGACACTTGACCCACCTCTCCCCTGAGTAAGCTCCTTCATACTCTGCTGCACAGGGTCATATTCTCAGCAGGAGAAAGAATATGGGAGGAGGAAGAGAGACAGCATGTGACATTCCTTTTCTAGCTAACTCATGTCTGGGAAAGAACAATGATTTTGTTACATACCAGATGCTCTGGTAACGTGAGCAACAGCAGCATGAAGTTAACTGCAAAAATACGGCAGCTGAACAAAGGTTTGATGGATTAGAAGGGAAGATTGTGTGTATGAAGAAAATCCCTCAGGATGATCACTTCCCCAACCTGAACAAATTCTTTGTCAGAACCTTCAGTAAAATGAACACTTACTAATCTTAGATTTGGTACTTCCCTAAGGAATATTTTACTGAGATTCCTCATTCAAACGAATGCCATACAGTCATGCATTTAGCCAAATTCTTAGGAGTGGTGAACAGAAAATAGATCAAAAACACATTCTTTTTCCTCAAAGTAGACCCTGTGGGTGTATAAAGTTGTGAAATTGAGGGAAATGGCAGCACGTAATACTAATTAAAATCTATTTATCAAGAACCTTCCATGTGGTGCTGAGCTGGATGATATGCCAAGTGAGTTGGGTAAGATCTGTTCTCTGTTCTGTAAATACTTGTAACTCAATACAGAGACGAATGGAACAGGTAGGCACAAAGGGCTGACGTTTGCACATCACAGAAGGAAAGGACACATCTGGGGTGGGACCAGAGATTCATCCTGCTCTGCAGCCTTTATCTGCTGGGGGCACAGAGTGCAGACCTACGGAAGGCTCTGACTGACCTTCTGTTGGCTGGCCTCAGGGACCAGAGATTTACTTACCTCAACTTACCCTATGTTCTCTGCTTTATGCCATTTATGCTTTATGTCTGTGTGACTGTAGAGACCTCCTGATCCTTTTTTATATTTTCAATGTGTTTTGTCTCTTAAGATTCCGAAGGTTTGCATCCATGTTTCAAGGTTTGTAGTTCATTTTATGCTTATTTTTATTTACCTCAAACCTACCTACTTCCATTTAAGAAATCTCGATGTTAAAAATTAGGTTTGTGTTTCAAGGGCAGAGGTGGAGCTCACATTCCCTGAAATCAGAACGCCCATCTTTTCATCTTGGCTCTGCTACTTAATAGCTGTGTGACATGGGGCAAAACTTCTCTGTGCCTCATTGGGATATTAATAGTGCCGACAGAAAGAGATTTTACAGACATTAAATGAGTTAATACATGTTAAGTGCTTAGAACATAGTGACATTCATAAAAAAGGAGTCATTCATTATATATTCTTAATTGTGTTATACTGACCATTAATAGCTACCCTAAGTTGTCATTTTTACAGCCATAAAGAGTTTTACACATTTTCCTTTACATGATAGAGTTTTATTTGCCTATGATAATGATAACAATTATATATTATATACATTTATATAAATAAACACATAGCTATCCACTTCTAGCCCATTAAGGCTTTCCTAAGGCTCAATGACTAGAACTATTTTTAATACTCTAGTTATAAGCACATTACAATTTTTTTAAGGATAGAATGCTTTCTCCTATCATATTTAAATTATTCCTATTTTTATCTGTAACAGCTCATTAGCCGATAGCTTCACTAATAGTTCAGTGATATTCCTGGATCTTTTTTCACCCCATATTTAGAGCCCATTATTATAAATATGTATTATACACACATGGCATAACATTGCTCCTTCTTCTAACATTCTATCCCTTTTCCTTTCTCTGATAGCAGAAGATGTATTAAAGTTAATCCCTTCATTTTATCACTAGTTTTCATCCTTCCTGCCCTCTCAGGGACTTCACTTTATTCTTTATCTCCCCTCATCAATATCTTTCTTATTGGTTCCTTTCATTAAGCATTTAAATATGTGTAAATCATTCTTACCTAAAACAACATAAAATTTTCTTGAACCTCTCTGTACTCCTCCAGTGTCTGTCTTTTTCTCTTTGTATTTTGAGTTGTATTTCCTGTCTTCATTTGGTAATATTTCTGGTGTGCTTACTGTGTGTAGATCCTGGGCTAAGCACCTCTCATTCCTCTTGAACTCACTGCATCTAGCTGCTGCTCACATGCTTCTACTGAAACTGCTCTTACCAAGGCCTCCAGTGACGTGGGGTGCAAAATACATTGGACGAGTCTTAATACCAACATTATTTATCATTTCAGCAGTATGGTCCATTGGCACTTCTTTTTTAGTATAGCTTTTATCTCTTGATGTCAGTGAAACCACTCTGTCCCGGATTTTCTTTTCACCTTCTGGTCATTTCTTCTCGGACTACTCTCTGGGATTCCTATGTTTTTTCATTAAATGTGGTTGTTTATCAGTTTTATTTTAGCCCTCTTATTTTCTTTTTTTTAACAAATTGCTTTTTGTTTTTGAAACAATCTTGCTCTGTCACCTAGGAGTAGAGTGCTGTGGCTTCAGCCTAGCTCACAGCAACCTCAAACTCCTGGGCTCAAGCGATTCTCCTGCCTCAGCCTCCCGAGTAGCTGGGACTACAGGCATGCGCCACCATGCCCAGCTAATTTTTTCTATATATATTTTTAGTTGTCCTTATAATTTCTTTCTATTTTAGTAGAGACAGGGTCTCGCTCTTGCTCAGGCTGGTCTCAAACTCCTAACCTCAAGAGATCCTCCCGCTTCGGCCTCCCAGAGTGTTAGGATTACAGGTGTGAGCTACTGCGCCTGGCTCAGCCCTCTTATTTTCTTAATCTGCTCTTTCCGTTGATGATTCCAACCACTATCCAGGCTAGGTTTTTCCCCTTCCATTTTGTCTTTTGGATTCTGACTCATTTGGTCAATGCTTGCTGGAGACCTCCAGATGACACAGTCACCTTTGATTCCATAAGCCCCAAACAGAATCCAGTATCTGTCTCTTAGGTCTTTTCCTTTTTGGGTGTCCTAGTTTAAAACCTGACTGTCATCTTTGACCCTTCTGTCTCTGTCTCTTCCTATATCCAATCAATCACTAAACTGCCAAATCTACTTTCCAAGTTGTCTGCAGTATGCTCATTTCCCTCCACCCCCATTCCCACAGCAATTATCCTGGTTCAGATCAATGTAATCTGTACCCTAGTTGCCCAAGTAAATATTGGGGATCTAAGTAGTTCCTTGGTTTATAATATCTTGACCTAGCTGCAATGTTTCTTAATTCTAAAAGGAATACCTAAATATTAATATATACATGACACTTAAGGGATCATAATGCCTG
Organism: Eulemur rufifrons; assembly: GCF_041146395.1. Classification (NCBI taxonomy): domain Eukaryota; kingdom Metazoa; phylum Chordata; class Mammalia; order Primates; family Lemuridae; genus Eulemur; species Eulemur rufifrons. Next base: position 26,535,693 of record NC_090997.1, on the reverse strand, counting down.
GGCTATACTAATAATTGTCTTTTGATTTGGAGGAAAAAGAATGTAGCTAAAAGAAAGGCACTTTAATGATAATGAGACTTATTTTAAAAAACACTAGGTGAGATCTCTAAAGGGAGACTATACAGTTTACCAATTGTAAAGAAGACAACAATAATTATGAGTTATTTGAACAGACCACAAAATTTAATAAGGGATTTACTTTCACTGGGGACTAAAAAACATTAATCATCTATTAAAAATAGAACTACCATATAATCCAGCAATCTTACTACTGAGTATATATATACAAAGGACATGAGATCAGCATATTAAAGAGATATCATGCACTCCCATGTTCATTGAAGCATTATTCACAACAGCCAAAATGTAGAATCAACCTAAGTGTCTGGTAACAGATGAATGGATCAAGTAAATGTAGTATATATACGCAATGGAATAGTATACAGCCTTAAAAAGGAAGGAAATACTGTCCTTTTTTTAAATAGATGTAATTGGCTTTTATACACAGTTCAAGAATCAGGGCAATCTCTACTGTACAAAATAGAATGAGAGTGATGACTGGGAAGTGGCAGAACACACAATTTTGTAAGGTGGGGACAAGAAAACAGAACAACAGGAAAAAAAGCTGATTGGTTAACATCATATTACTTCAGGTTACTTTTAAAAAATTTCAATAGATTTATGGGTACAAGTGATTTTCAGTTACATAGGTTAATTGTATAGTGGTGGTGTCTGGGTTTTAGTGTACCCATCACCCAAATAGTGTTTATTGTACCTGATAATAGTTTTTCATCTCTCACCTGTCTCCCAACCTTTCCTTTCTGAGTCTCCAATGTCAATTACAACATTCTGTGTGGCCGTGTATACCAATAGCTTACTTAGATCTCACTTATAAGTGAGAATATGCAGTATTTGGTTTTCCATTCCTGAGTTACTTCACTTAGAATAATGGCCTCCAGTTCCATTCAGGTGGCTGCAAAAGACATTATTTCATTCATTTTTATGGCTGAGTAGTATTCCCAGGTGTGTATACACACACCACATTTTCTTTATCTACTCATCAGCTGTTGGGCACTTAGGTTAGTTCCACATCTTTGCAATTGTGAATTGTGCCACAATAAACATATGAATACAGGTGTCTTTTTAATAAAATGCCTTCTTTTACTTTGGATAGATTCCTAGAAGTGAGATTACTGGATCAAACGGTAGATCTACTTTCAGTTCTTTGAGAAATCTCCATACTGCTTTCCACACAGGTTGTATTAATTTACATTCCCACCAACAGTGTATAAGCATTTCCTGTTCACCCCATGTACACGAATATCTATTGTTTTTTGACTTTTTAATAATGCTTATTCTGACTGGGGTAAGGTGGTATATCATTGTGGTTTTAATTGGCATTTCTATGATGATTAATGATGTTGAGCATTTTTTCATGTGTTTTTTTGCCATTTGCATATCTTCTTTGGAGAAATGCCTGTTCATGTCATTTGCCCATTTCTTAATGGGGTTATTTGTTTTTTTCTTGTTGATTGGTTTGAGTTCCTTGTAGATCCTGTATATTAGTCCTTTGTTGGATGAATAGTTTGTGAATATTTTTTTTCTATTCCATAGGTTGTCTATTTAATCTGTTGTTTCCTTTGCTGTGCAGAAGATTTTTAGTTTAATTAAGTCTCATTTATTTATTTTTGTTTGTATTGCATTTGCTTTTGGGATCTCGGTTATGAATTCTTTGCCTAGGCCAGTGTCCAGAAGGATTTTTCCTAAGTGTTTTTAACAGGATTTTTATTGTTTCAGGTCTTACATTTATGTCTTTGATCCATCTCAAGTTAATTTTTGTATATAAAGAGAGATATGAATCCAGTTTCATTCTTCTGTGTATGGCTATCCAATTTTCCCAGCACCATTTATTGAACAGTGTGTCCTTCCCTCAGTGTATGTTTTCATCTGCTTTGTCAAATATCAGTTGGTAGGTATTTGGATTTATTTCTGTGCTCTCTATTCTGTTTGTTTTTTTTATTTATTTTTTTTTTGTCTATATGTCTACTTTTATACTGGTACCATGCTGTTTTGGTTACTATTGCCTTGTAGTATAATTTGAAATTGGGTAATGTGATGCCTCTAGATTTGCTCTTTTTGCTTAGGATTGCTTTGGGTATTCAGGCTCTTTTTTGGTTCCATATGAATTTTAGGATTATTTTTCCTAATTCTGTGAAGAATGACATTGTTATTTTAATTGGAATTGAATTATATCTATAGATTGCTTTGGGTAGTATGGACATTTTTACAATATTAATTCTTCTGATCCATGAGCATGAGATGTTTTTCCATTTGTTTGTGTCATCTGTGATTTCTCTCATCAGTGTTTTGTAGTTTTCTTTGTAGAGATCTTTCACCTCATTGGTTAAGTATATTCCTAAGTATTTTTTTTTTTGTAGCTATTGTAAATAGGATTGAGTTCTTGATATGATTCTCAGCTTGGTCACTATTGGTACATAGCAGTGCTACTTATATGTGTACATTGATTTTTGTCTCCTGTTTACTGAATTCATTTATCAATTCTGGGAGTCTTTTCAAATAGTCTATAAGGTTTTTTAGCACAAGATCATATTATTGGCAAATAGAGGTAGTTTGACTTCCTGTTTTCCAATTTGGATGCACTTTATTTCTTTCTCTTGCCTGACTGCTCTGGCTAGAACTTCTAATACTATGTTGAATGGTGGTGGTGAAAGTGGGCATCCTTGTTTTTTTCCAATTCATAGGGGAGTGCTTTTAATTTTCTCTACTCAGTATGATGTTGTCTGTGGGTTTGCTGTATATGGCTTTTATTAATTTGAAGTATGTTCCTACTATGCTTAGTTTGTTGAGAGTTATTTTATCATATCATGAAGGGATGTTGGATTTTATTGAATGTTTTTTTCTGAATCTTTTGAAATGACTACATGGTTTTTGTTTTTAATTCTATTTATGTGGCGAATTGCATTTATTGACTTGTGTATGTAGAACAGGGGAAACTTTTCATGTTGGAAGCCTGCATTAATTTAGCTGTAATGAAATAAGGCCACATTCAAGAAACTTCAATTAGATATACTTAAAATGTACATTATTTTGTAAATATCTAACTACTGTGTACTTAATAATTTCAAAAAATGAAAACTATTTGCCAATTTTAAAGTTAACTAACCTTTCAATGACTTTTTGTGTCTGCTTTTTGTTGGAAAGCATTTGAATATTTGGTTGCAGCATGGAGGTCTGCAGTTTTAGTTGATCCTCTAGATGGATATCAGTCATTTGTGATGTTAAGGGCATCTTGATTTGGGTTAGGTAGGAGAATATAGATTCACAGCAGTAAGTGGTTGAAAAGCAAGAAAACATATTTTGGGCGTGTTGTCAACGGAGTGGGTATTCTACTGCATTTTTCCATATTTCAGCTGGATCATTCTTAACATCAAACAATGACTTTAAAATGTCATCTACTGAGAGCTCAATCAATTTCATCTGTAGTTCTTTAGATGCTTTGGTGATATCAACTAGGTGAGGTTGAAATGCTAATTTGAGTGTGATGTCATGATTCTCAAAGTCAGTGAATCTTTCATTGTATTCTCCAATTAATAGGTCTATAACAGCTGTGTATTCTTCAGATGATTTTCATATATCATCCTGTTCATCAATGACCTTTGCTAACTGGGGAAAATGTTCATCCCAAATTTCCTTTTGAAGAAGTGCTTTGAAAAAAGTTAACTTTTTTCAAAATGCTTGCATTTTTTTTTTGCCACATATCATATATAGACTTAGATTTACTTTTCAAAGAAATATTCAAGTCATTTTGGTTTGACATACTATCACACAGAAATGCTGCATTCCTATAGAAATCTTATTTCAAAAAAATCTTCTTTCAATAATTCACATTGCTGATCTTCATAAAATTTAACTATCTGTTCTGCTATCTTTAGCAGAAACAAGATAATATTGCCATTCCCAATCCTCATTAAAAAGTCCGTTTTCTTCCTTCAGCGCTCTCTTGGTCTTCTTTGCTATGATGAACTGTTAAGAAGACAGAATTAAAAATACTGTTGAGCTGCATAACTATTCACAAATTCCACTTCAAACAGAAACACAGTGCACTGTTGTCAAAAGCTGCTAACAGACTGGCATACTTGACCTCCATAAACTCTTGCCAACCAGCCTCGTACGGTAGTGGTAGTGGCGTCAGTCAGGTGGGGGAAGTTAGAACTAAATCATGACAGAAGCAGCCGTCAGTTTAGCCCTTATGGCTTACTAGTGTTCTAATTGTTCCAGTCAATCTGGGAGGATTTTTTTTGTTGAAACTTATTTTATTCTTTGGTATTTTAAATATGCTCATTTTAAAAATAAAATATAAGAGAAAAAAGTATTAATAAAAATAAAAGGATATGTTCTGTAAAATTTGGAGTCAGTCAAAAGGCTGCACTAAAGGACCCAGAAGGCCACCTGTGGCCTTAAGGCCGCAGATTCCCCACCTCTGATGTAGAACCATCCTTGCATACTTAGTATAAAACCCACTTGATCCTGATGAATTATATTTTTTGATGTGCTGTTGCATTCTGTTTGTTAGTATGTTCTTGAGGACTTTTGTGTCAATGTCCATCAAGGGTATTGGTCTGTAGTTTTCTACTTTTGTTGTGTCTTTTCCTGGCTTTGATATCAAGGTGATACTGGCTTCATATAATGGGTTGAGGAGGATCCTCTCCTTCTTGCTCTTTTGGAACACTTTCAGTAGGAGTGGTGTCAGTTCTTCTTTGAACGTCTGGTAGAATTTGGCTGTGGATCCTTCTGGTCTTAACCTTTTTTTTGTTGGGAGATTTTTCAGTGCTGATTGAATCTCACTATTCATTATTAGTCTGGTCAGGATTTCTGTTTCTTCCCAATTTAAGCTTAAGGAGTTGTAAGTTTCCAGGAATTTATCCATTTCCTCTGGATTTTCTAGTTCGTGTGCATAGAGGTGTTCATAGTAGTCTCAGATAATCTTTTGTATTTCTGTGGTATCAGTTGTAATGTCTCCTTTTTCATTTGTGAATCAAGTGGCTATATCGAACCATCCAGGGGTTTAATTTTTAGTTGTGGCCATAAGAGCAGATAACTATCTCATCAGGATAGGCTATCAGCAGTCTCCAACCTTTTTGGCAACAAGGATCGGTTTCATGGAAGACAATTTTTCCACAGTGGAGGGGTGGTGGTGGTGGAGGAGCTTAGGTGGTGATGTGAGTGATGGGGAACAGCTATAAATACAGATGAAGCTTTGCTGGCTCACCCACAACTCACCTCCTGCTGTGTGTCCACTCCTTTCTTAAGTTTCATGGAACACAGTTTTTTCATGGATTCGGGATGGGTGGAACTCTGCCCCTGGTCCCTAATAGGCCACAGACTAGTACTGGTCTGCGGCCTGGGGGTTAGGGACTACAGGGCTAGATAATGAATAAGAGTGGAGGCAAGAATGACATAATGTGGGCCCAAGCAATGATAAAACTAGATTTGTATAGGTGGAGGTAGAGTTCCTGTGTGAAAATGGCCAGCTGTGAAGGCTGGAGAGATTGGTGAGTATGGGTTATTGCAGGACCTCAGAGAATACTAATTTATATGTTTCCTGAAGGTAATGGGGAATTGTAGCGGTATTTTCAGGAAAGAAATAACAAAGCCAAAATTGTGCTTTAGAGAAATAACATGGCAATAGTACAAAGGATGAGTAGGAAAAGGGTAACACTGGCTGCAGAGAGAACAATTAGATAAAGATTGTGGAGTTGTTGGTCAAAGAATACAAAATCAGAGATAGGAGGAATAAGTTTAAGAGATCTATTATACAGCATGGTGACCATAGCAAATGACTACATGCTGTATTCTTGGAAAATGCCAAGGGTGGATGTTCAGTATTCTCACCACAAAAAACAAGATAATGTATTTGTTAATTAGCTAGATTTAATCATGCTACAATGTACATATTTTTAAAACATCGTGTTGCTCACCATACATACAATTTTATCTGTTAGCTTTAAAAAAATAAAAGAAAGAATAAAACAATGCCAGGCGCAGTGGCTCACACCTATACTCCTAGCACTTTGGGAGGCTGAATGGGAGGATCACTTGAGCCCAGGAGTTTGAGACAGCTTGGGCAACATAGCAAGCCTCTGTCTCTACAGATTTTTTAAAAAAAATGATCTGGGCATGGTGGTACCTGCCTGTTGTCCTAGCTACTCAGGAGGCTGAGCCAGGACAATTGCTTGAGCCCAGGCGTTTGAGATAGTTTAGCCCATGTGAAAGAGCAAGACTCTGTATCTTGAAGAAAAGAAAAAGAAAAGAAACCCAAAAGGGCAAAAATGGATGACCCTTGAAAACTGGGCAAAATTTTAAAAGACACTTCAAAACAAGGTATTTTAAAAAATTTGTGGTAATCCAGGTGACAAAAGAGGAAAAATGGAAGCACTTATTTCTAAGTGGTGAGTCCGTTGAAAAGAATCACCACATGCATTTAACTCTTCCTACTTTGCTCTGTGCTGCTTTCAAGTTTTCACTGTTAGAGCAAAGGTGACACTGGACATATGTGACTTTACATATTTTGAATTATTTTCTTAGACCAAGTTGCTAGAAGTAGGAATACTGGGTTAATAGGTATGAACATTTTTAAATTAGTTGATACAAGTTTGTTGATGTGTTCTTTAAAATATCTCTTCTGTAAATATTTTAAGTACATTTTCCTCCCTTTTTCTTTGAAAAACACACTTTAAGGAAACTGAAGGCACATTCTTTTCTTTTTGACATATTCTTTTACACTTGATTCTAGCCAAAAGGCTGAGAAGCAATGATATTCTTTCAAATTAGATAATCATTGATCCTTTTTTTTTCAATATTTCTAAATTAAAACTTGATGAGATTTTCTTTTGCTTGCTTTCTTTTTCATGCACTTCTATCATTCACAAAATCAGAGTGTTTGGTAAATGCATTAATGATTACACCTCAGACTATGGCTGTTATACAGGGGTCAAAATAAAGGTTTTTAAAGTATTGACATTAAAATGGTAACTGTTAGAGAAAATTAAAAGTAAATGAATAAAATCAGTGATATTTAGAATCTAAATGACTCTGATTACTATATTGGAAAAAACTTATTAGGTCAAACTGGGGTCTAAATTTAATGCTTGGCAGAATTCCTTTAGGTTAAGTCTCTTTGAGTTAATTTGACTAAGCCACTGAATTGAAATGCAAAATGACAAACTTACATTAAGCCATACAATCACCATTTCAAAGGAAATATCATGATGAGAAAAATATAAATTATGAAAATGTCTTGTAATACGAAACATTGTTTATGGACATTCTGGTGTATGAGATAAAGGAGCCATCTGATGGAATGATAACAGAAGCATTTCTGAATTGAGAAAAGCTGCTCGGGAGGAAATGTCAAAAAAGATCAGAATCAATCTTTTGTAGTAGAAGTTTGAGATTGTCTAAATTAAGCATGAATTAGGTTTGTATATTTGTGTCATGTGATCAAAATGATACTACATCTCTGTGCCCACGGTTCTTCCAGTTTGTTTTACTATAACTCACTCCCTCTCTATCGTCAGCTCAAACGCTCCCTCTTCTGTTTAAGCTGGCCATCTGAAGATTCTATTAGATGTTCTGCCTGTTTAGTAATAGCAGTACTGTAGAGTTCAACCAAGAGTATGTTGGTCACACTGCTGCCTCTGGGAATCCTCAGATTGCTTGACATGCCCTCCTCACTCTGAGGGGTTCTTCCAGTTTATTGTGTTCAGAATCTAGAGTTGCTTAGATAAGGGATTAGAACCTGACCTGATGAGAGCCATCCCTCAGCTGGTCAAAGGCCCATAAGTAACCTAGAAACAGGTGTCTTCCCAACAGAGATCACCAGTAATTCATCGTGCCTGGGTATTAAATAACCATGGCTAACATCTGTTCAGTACTTACTATGCATCAGGCGTTGATCGTCAACATAATGGTGCAACCAGGGAGAACTGTATTACTGACTGCTTAATACATGGCGAGGTGTTTCTAAACTGATTGATAATCAACTGATGATAAGAGCCTTATAATATCTCTTCCTCCTAAACTCTACCTGTCCTACTATTTCCATGGGGCCCTTGGACCTGTACACGATCAATCAATTAAACAGTTAAAGCAATGGTACTGGGCCCTGCAAGGCCCTCTAGCACCTTGACCCAAATGCCTGACACCCCAGCAATGGTGAGGGGGCGTTCTGACTATCATTAAGAATACATTAAGTGCTTGGTGCTCTGGAGCCAATTGGCCAGTTTCAAATCCTAGCTCCACCATTTATGACACCTGTGAACTTGAGCTAGTTAATTAGTCTTTGACTCAGTTATCCTCATCTCTAAAACAGGGATGGTAATGTATTTATTTCAAGGGATTGTGTTGAGACCAAGTGATTTAATACATGCAAAGCATCTAGAAGAGACCTGACACATAGTAGGTGTAATAAAAGTGTTGGTTATTTTTATAAGCTGTACTAATGGCTAAATATTTTGACCATCACCCTTTGGTACCACACTAGATACTGCCCCTGGGGAAAAGATAGGTGGTCACTTTTGATATTAGTGCCCAGGGGTCCTCTAAGCTTGCTGCATATTCTGAACAGCACTCTAGTAGTTTTGAGACCAGTTGTGGGGTATTAATAGTTGGGAAACTTTCTCTTCATCTTTGCTCCCTACCTTACATTTTAAATTAATGGCCAATATTTAATAATCATAAAATTTCAAATAAAAATCCAGATTTCTGGTATTCCTTGAAAATTTGGTAAAACTGGCAATACTGGGGCCACAATTTAACATGACAACAATTGGCTGAAGCCAAGGGATGGCTGCATCCTGGGAAGGAGTATCAACTCTTGTCTTCGCCACCCAGCCCATTGTGTCTCTTTGTTACCTGCTTGGTCTTTGAGTTTGCTAACCTCACACTAGGGTTACCTAAGCATGTCTCTTTCGATACAGCATGGAAGTCCTTAAATGCCATAATAACACATATTTGTCTGTACTAGATCGTAAGAGTCTTTGTGAATCATGTTTTATGTTTTGTTTATTTTTGTGTCTTTGATTTTGAGGTTACATACTCACTGTTTGGACTAATGAAATTTAAGCTGGTGGTAACATGAGGTAAGATGGGTTTAACCCTTATACAGGAAAGAGTGATGAGGTATAAAAAATACAATGGAAAAAGAATATATAATTGGAGAAGTTGACCCAGTTTGTTTTTAGTTTGTTTTAATTTTATTTTTTAATTGGCCAATAATGATAGTACATATTCATGGGGTACGCAGTGATGCTTTGATACATATAATGTGTAATCGGATCATGGTAATCGGATCATGGTAATCAGCATATCCATCATCTCAAATATTTATTATTCTTCATGTTGGGAACATTCAATATCCTCCTTTTAGCTATTTGAAACTATATATTATTGTTATCTACAGTCATCGTATAGTACTACAGTACACTAGAAATTACTCCTGTTATGTAAGTGTACCTTTGTATCCTTTAACAAATCTCTCCCATCCTTCCCTTTCCCCTACACTTCCTAGGCTCTAGTCTAGTGTCCTCTGTTCTACTTTTTACTTCTACGTGATCTACTTTTTTTGGCTTGCACATATGAGTAAGAACATGCAGTGTTTAATTTTCTGTTCCTGGCTTATTTCACTTAACATAATGTCATCCAGTTCTATCCATGTTGCTGCGAATGACAGGATTTCATCCTTTTTTATGGCTGAATAGTATTACGTGGTGTATATATATCATGTTATTTTTATCCATTCACCGGTTGTTGGACACCTAGGTTGAGTTCATATCTTGAATATTGTGAATAGATAGTGCTGTAATAAACATGGGGGTGCAGATATCTCCTCAATATAATGATTTCCTTTCTTTTGTGTAAATGCCCAGTAGTAGGATTGTTGGATCAGATGATAGTTCTATTCGTAGTTTTTTGAGGAAACTTTATACTGTTCTCTGTAGTGGTTGTACTAGTTTGCATTCCCACCAACAGTATATAAGAGTTTCCTTTTCTCCACATCCTTGCCAGCATTTGTTATTTATTGTCTTTTTAATAATAGCCTTCCTAACTGGGCTGAGATGACAGACACCTCATTGTGGCTTTGATTTGCATTTTATTGATGATTAGTGATGTTGAGCATTTTTTCATATATTTGTTGGTCATTTTAATATGTTCTTTTGACAAATGCCTGTCCAGATCATTTGCTCATTTTTAAATTGGATTGTTTGATTTTTTGCTGTTGAGATGTTTCAGTTCCTTGTGTATTCTGGGTATTAATCCCCTATTGGATGAGTAGTTTGCAAATATTTTCTGGAGAAACAGGTTCTGTAGGTTATCTTTGCATTCTTTTGATTGTTTCCTTTGCTGTGCATAAGGTTTTTTAGTTTAATATAACCCCATTTGTTTAATTTTGCTTTTGTTGTTTGTGCTTTTGAGGTGTTATTCATTAAATTTCTCAAACCAATGTCTTGAAGCATTTCTTCTATATTTTCTTCTAGTAATTTTATCATTTTGGGTCTTTCATTTAGGTCTTTGATCCATTTGAGTTGTTTTTTGTATAGGGTGAGAGGTGAGGGTCTAGTTTTATCCTTCTGCATATGGATATCCAGTTTTCCTAGCAATATTTATTTAGGAGACTGTCCTTTCCCTAGTGATAATGAGAATACTAAGGCCCCAGAAGGACTTACTACTTAGTGGAAAAGTCAAAATTAGAATCCAGACCTCATACATCTTGGCTGGTAGTTTTTTTTTTTTTTACTAAGATATTCACATTGTACTTAAATGCAATTTAATGATTATGGAGAATTAAAAAATACTCTACTGGAGGAGGGACAAACCAGGGATCCAATGAATTTATTTAAGCTATTATAGCTATGTCTATACTCTGATCACCCTAGTATATAAAAGAAAATCAAAGGACTGAATGAAATGTATTCTTCATTTTAACTTCCCTTCCCCCCGCCCCGTCCCTTGCTTTTTATTTTTGAACTTTTTTATGGAGTAAGAGGCATGTACTAGAATACAGTTTGGGGGGTCTTACTGGTGAAATTCTCGGGTTAGTAACTAGGTAAATTGTCTTTGTTGTTTTCTTAAAAAACTTTTCCTTTGATCTGGTTTATATGAGAGCAGGTGAATGTTTTTAAAAGGAATTTTCTCTGGGGTTGGGTCTCTGGCTTTCAGGAAACAGAATGGCATTTTGGAAATCAGAAGACCTCTTTGTAAACTGCATCTTCCGTTCACTATTGTGGCCTTGGGCAAGTTACTCTGGGTCTAATTTTTCTCATTTGTAAAGTAGAGATTTTATTACCTTAAGGGTTTGCTGAAAAAAGGTGCCTGACAATGTGTTTCATTTTAGCACATTGTTATTCAGTTGCAGATTAGAGTTTGAAGCTGAAAGGGATCTTAAAGTTTATCTCATCTGATTCCTTCAATTTATATGAGGAGACCTCAGAGGGGTCAAGCTATGACAAATGTTAGTGTGCTCAGATTTCTTTGATACTTATATCCCTGGCCAAATATTTCATTTTCTCAATGAGACTTCTTTAAAAGACCACAGATATCTCTCTATAAAAACATTTGATAAAAATAAAATTATATGATATATTTCTGGCAAAGCAATTTTAGAAATGGTGAGTACATATAATAGGGCTTTATGTTATGGCCAGATTCTATCAGAAGTATATTGGGAAAATTTATGCAAATGCTTGAACAAAATCCTAAACTACTAGGAAAAAATAAATTACTACATCACATAGTAAGTACCACATAATTCAAATGTAAGATTATCTGGATTGAAAGAGGCCACAGTTTTCGAATAAATGAAACTTTAACATAGAAAAGACTTTGTTCTAGGAAATATATCTTCGTCAATACAGTAACAATAAAAACAATGCATCATAAATACATAAAAACGCAAAAAAATGAAAATCCTTTTTTTCCTTTTTTAGCCATCAGAGGCTGAGTTGGTTTATACGGATAAATTGGTGCAGTTGTTCCCCAGCACCCACTCTGGACATGTATCTGTATAACTTGCCTCCAGATATGCGGCCTCTCAGAGACTGCCCTTCAAAAAGACAAGAAGCTCAAAACATTTAGAATATACTTTTTTGACTCTGACCCTGTCACTTTCTTTTTCCCTCAAACCATAGTGAGGAAGTTTGCAAAAAGCCTTAAAAATACAATGTCAATTTTTTAAGCAATTTTAATATTTTTTTAGTGACAGATTTTGTGTCCCAGGACTGCAGGGGTGATTTTGTCCACTGTTAGCGCTGAGACACCCAAGCTCCCTACCAGGAGCCCCTTCCTCACTGCCCAACTCCCTGCTGGGAATACCCTGTCGAGGATTATAAGTAGAATGTAAAAGTTAGATTGTTCTGTTTAAAATGTATTTCTTTAGATTTTCCAAAGCTATAAAATCGTTTTGAGTATGACATTTGTTTTGCACATATAAAATACAATCACAAAATAGCACTTTATGAGTGTGAGTACTTTTTTGAAACAAAATAAATATTGATGTCATAAGGATGGAGTTAAGAAAAAAGAGAGGAGAATCCAATCTTTAGGTGCTTAAGCCTTTGGTCAAAAATGTTAGAGATCCTAAAAAACACAGAAAGCATAATAAGTAAACTTTTTAGCTGAAATTGGTTTTGTAAAATGATATAGAAATAAATAATATAAAATTTTCCAAAGTAAAAAAATAAAGGTAGAAATTGAAAGGGGAGGCCTTGCAAAATTAACAGGAAAATATCTAATCCTGCAATTTTCTAGTAACAGTTAAAGATCGATCCTGTGAGTTCTCTCACTAACAGGCAGCCTGTAGGAGTTCTGTTTTGCACAACATCTGGAAAGAGCTGAAAAGAGATGTAAATCTTTCTCTTTTAAAATTGCTTTTGAGGATCTGTTTTTGCAGAGTTCCTGAGTAAACGGCAGGGTGCAAGTTTCAGGCCTCAGCCATATCTTGAGGGCAGTGTCACTCTCCTGTGATGATCCCTTCTCCGAGGAAAGGCAGGAGAGCCAACTCTTGGACTTTGACATCCTCCTGCCACTTCTGCTATCATCTTTTTTTTTTTTTTTGAGACAGAGTCTCACTTTGTTGCCCAGGCTAGAGTGAGTGCCGTGGCATCAGCCTAGCTCACAGCAACCTCAAACTCCTGGGCTCAAGCGATCCTCCTGCCTCAGCCTCCCGAGTAGCTGGGACTACAGGCATGCACCACTATGCCCGGCTAATTTTTCTATACATATATTTTTAGTTGTCCATATAATTTCTTTCTATTTTTAGTAGAGACAGGGTCTCGCTCTTGCTCAGGCTGGTCTCGAACTCCTGACCTTGAGCGATCCACCCGCCTCGGCTTCCCAGAGTGCTAGGATTACAGGCGTGAGCCACCGCGCCCGGCCTACTTCTGCTATCATCTTGCCACCTGAAGAGAGGAGTGGATGCAGCAGTTTCACAGTACCCTGTTAATTTGTCTGCAGCCATAAACCTTCACCCCCTAAATAAAAAGCCTCAACAGCTGGTTTTGGAGGCCAGCACATTCTTCCTTTCCTTTCTCCACCTCTGTGCTGGCCCTTTTCCCGGCATTATTTCCACCTAGGAAAAAGTAAATAAACTTCTTCCTATCCTAAACTTTGTCTGGAGAAACGTTTCTCAAAACCCGAATGCACTAGCTCACACCCTAGCAGAAATCTTGAATAGGTAGACAAGATTTTAATTTTTTTAACGATATTTTCTGTACCACATATAAAAGGAGATAGAGAAAATCCAGTCTGTCAGCACAATATTGGGCTTCTTAATTTTGAGTTATTTAAGTGACTGTGGAAGTGACAAAATTTACCCCATTATAGGCCGGGCGTGGTGGCTCACGCCTGTAATCCTAGCACTCTGGGAGGCCGAGGTGGGCGGATCGTTTGAGCTCAGGAGTTCGAGACCAGCCTGAGCAAGAGCGAGACCCCACCTCTACTAAAAATAGAAAGAAATTATATGGACAGCTAAAAATATATATAGAAAAAATTAGCCGGGCATGGTGGCGCATGCCTGTAGTCCCAGCTACTCGGGAGGCTGAGACAGGAGGATCGCTTGAGCTCAGGAGTTTGAGGTTGCTGTGAGCTAGGCTGACGCCACGGCACTCACTCTAGCCTGGGCAACCGAGTGAGACTCTGTCTCAAAAAAAAAAAAAAAAAAAAAAAAATTTACCCCATTATAAAAGTCTCTTATGCTTACTTTAAATCTAGCTATTCAATTGTCATACCTTTTTGACATCCAAGTTTAATTGTTTGCATGATCTGTCATTTGCCTTTTTGTTTATTAATTATTATAGGATACAACAAAAGATGAAGTCAATGAGACGGAAGCCAGCAAGGTGAATAAATTAAGAAGGACAAGAAAGAAAGTTGCTAAACCACATGTTTGTTCAACTGAAGTGGGAGACATGGATATATCCAATTCCAATGGTATGAAACTGCTATTACCCTTCAAAAATGGTTCTGTCAATGACAATCTCTGTGTGGTCTTCCTTTTCACAAAACATTTTCATTTTTTTCTTTGGGAGAAGCAAAAGGACAAAGAAAAAATTTATTCCTACATAAGTGACATAAAAGGTGGCAAATATAAGCTTACAATGTAAATATGTAAAAAAAAATAAAAATATTCAGAATTTAAAGAGGGTTAGAAGTAGGATGATAGTAGTAAGAAAAAAAAAAAGGACAAAACAGAGCAACATATGAGTAGGAAGAGAAGCACATTTCTGCACTGAGAATGAATACAAAGATCATTACTGAGGATTTGGGAGGCCACGAAGTTTATGGCACAAATTTTTATACCACATGTTGGAATTCCAACTGGACTCCAGTAGATTTGAAACAGGGTGAAATCTAAGAGTTAATTTAAACAACAACAGACTCAATGCTAGGAATGATGGTCTTCCAAAGCACGAGCAGGAGGAATTGACAGCATAGGGAAACCATAAAAAGTAGTCAGACTTTTTGTAGATTTTGTTATTGTTTTTCAATCCGCTACAGACAATGCATTCCCTTATGGTCAGCAACTAGGGCAACACCTCCCACTGCCTCTTATTTGGTATGTCACTGCCTAGGAATACAGTATTTTTTCCAGTATTCCTCTCCACAGCATATTAAAAGACAGTTGAAAACAATGACAACGTGTTTTCACATTTTTCCTTATTACTGCAGAGAGGATCAGAAACCAAATGGTGTGCCACAAATTGGGAGATACCAGCAAACCAGTCATGGGACCTGACTCTGCTAAGTCTCATCTGTCACACGATGACAAGGACTCCCAGGATCAGACAACAATGATAAAACCATCGTCTCCCCAAACATCAGCCAGTGCTTCTAGTGGTGAATCTAACCTAAACTCTGGTAAGGACTTACTGGCCAAAGTTCTGGAATAAATTGGCATGTGGTTCTAGTCACTAATCCCAAATTTGTATTTGAATTAGAGACAATTTGATTTTGGTTGAGGATTGCTAGCCTGTGAATCAGAACACTTAAAATAATTATCACTTATAAAGTACTTTGCTGTTTTCTTTACCTCTGGGCTGCTCATCTGGAAAATGGAGGGGTTGCAATGGAAGATCTCACAATTCCTCCCCCCCCCACTCCCCCCCACCCTCCGTAATCTTTTCTAAAAGTGGAATTCTGTTATTCTAAATTTCTAGCTTATTGATAGTGACGTAACTACTTTGGTACATGAGTGTATTTGTTAAATCTCTCTTAGATGCAAATGATAGAAACTAGTCAAAAAAGGAAATCTACAATGAAAGGGTTAAACAAATACACTTTGGAAAGGTGGGGATATACCAGGATGTGAAGTTAGAGAAACAGTGTCCATCATGTTACTCTCACTTCTAACACCAATTTTAAGTTTTGGAGTTTCCCAAGACTTACCTTAATTTAGATAGTTTGAGAGGACTCACAGAATACACTGAAAGCTGTTATACTCAAGGTTATAGTTTATTGCACTGAAAGGATACAGATTAAATTCAGCCATGGGGCAGTCTAGGCAACTTCTAAGCACAGAATGTTCGCTTGTCCTCTCTCAGTGGAGTCAGGGACTGTGCTATTATCTTGGCTATGATGTGGTAATATGCATGGAGTGTTACCAGCCAGGAAAGATCACCTGTGTCATGACATCCAAAGTCATTACTGGGGCTCCATGGCTAACTGGCTAAGTGGCTCAATTCAGTCTACAGTTCCTCTGGGGATCAAGCTGACATTGCATGACTCAAAGTCCCCACTATAAATGACACTGTTAGACTTTCTGGCATGGCCTAGAGCCTCCAGGTAAACAAAGACACTCTTGTCAGGCAGGACATTCCAATGACTTAGAGATTACCTCCCAGGGACCAAGGGCAAAGGCCAGAACTCTCTTTGGGTAGGGTTAAATTCTTTACTATCAATACCCACAGAGCCCAAGGAGAAACTGGAGCCTGGGAGGTGACACCTTCAGGACCTCATATGTACAGTCTTCTATTGCCACCATAACAAATCACCAAAAATTTAACATCTCTTTTTTAAAAAATACAAATGTATTGACTACAGCTCTGTATGTTAGAAGTCTAGGTCGGCTCATCTAGCTTCCCTGCTTCAGATTTTGCAAGGCTGAAATCAAGGTGTTGCCATCTGAGTTCTTACCTAGAGATTCTAGGGAACAATACACTTTCAAGTTCATTCATATTGTTGGAAGAATCCAGTTCCTTGTTATTGTAGAACTGTGTCCTTGCTGGCTGTCAACTGGGGTGGCCCTTAGCTCCCAGAAGCCCCATTCAGTTTTATATTTAGAGACCATACCTCAAATCCTTCTCATAATTGGAATCTTTCTGAATTCCCCCTTTTCCCCATTCCTTTTCTGCCTTCAGCTGGAGAAACTTCTCTGCTTTTAAGGGCTCAGCTGGATAATCCAAGATAATCTCCCTATTTTAAGATCCATAACTATAATTTCATCTGTAAAGTCCCTTTTTGCCATGCAATTTAACATATTCACAGGTTCCAGGAATTAGGGGATGGTGGACATCTTTTTCAGGAGGCCATTCTGCCTATCACACCATCTCTCATCTCCAAATTTATCTCTGGTTTGGCTTCATGAATTTCTCCATGAAGTGAAGAACATGAGCACTGACAGCCTCTTAATGTCAGGAGCTGTCAACACAAATGTTCACAAGGCTCAGGCAGGTAATACAAATGTGGGCTGCTGTGAGAAAATAGGGAGTGGTACTGGGCATGAGATACTAGGGCTAAGGGCAACAAACTATGGCCCAAGGGCCAAATTCAGCTTCCTGGCCAGTTTTTGCAGATAAAGTTTATGTATTGTTTATAGCTGCTTTTGTGCTAAAGTGGTGTAGTTGAGTTGTTGCAACAAACACCATGTGGCCTGCAAAGTTGCAAATATTTACTATCTTGTCCTTTATGGAAAGTGTTTGCCACTCCATGAACTAGAGGGTGCATGCCCCATCCAGGCTACCTCAGAGCTCCAGCCTACAGTTGCTGCGGAGAGATATCCACCCAGTGTTGCCAAATCTAGTTTCAAGAGAAGGTGAACTCAAGATTTTTACATAAAATTTTCTAAATAGTTAAGTGTTGTCAACTACTTCAAGTCCTACTCAGCCACAAAAACAATGATGATCTAGCACCTCTTGTATTATCCTGGATAGAGCTGGAGCCCATTCTACTAAGTGAAGTATCACAAGAATGGAAAAACAAGCACCACATGTACTTACTGTCAAATTGGTATTAACTGACTTAACTGACCAACACTTGAGTGCACATATAGCAGTAACATTCATCAGGTGTTGGGTAGATGGGAGGGGGGAGGAGAGGATGGGTATATTCACACCTAATGGGTGCAGTGTGCACCATTTAGGGGATGGAGATGCTTGAAGCTCTGACTCGGGTGGGACAAAGGCAATATATGTAACCTAAACATTTGTACCCTGTAATATGCTAAAAAAAAAAAAAAGTGTCTAAACACTGGGAAGACTAATCAGAAAATATCAGGCCACGTGGGCTCTTCCAGTTTGTGATCTTTGTTGTATACATTCTAGTTTTAGTCACAAAAGAGAGATGGAATCAACCATTTCTTAATCTTAAACCAAAAATCTGGAGAAGGAGCTTGTGTTATGAGCTTGCTTTGCACCATCAACCATGCTTTAAGAGTGTGGGTACCAAATTCACTGAACTTGGTTAGGTCAGAATCTCCCTCTTTGGCCCAGGGGGAATTAAGTTCTCTACAGGCCCTAAGTACCAAAAAGATTATAACCCCAACCAAACCACTAATACATAATTTAAAAGTAAATTTAAAAATTAACCTCCAAAATAAATGTAAGAAATTTTGATACAATATTTTCTTCTTTGTGATAACTACCCTGAGTTTTCCCAAAAATAATTTTTTCAAAGGTAAAAAGCTCCCTTTCCCTTCCACATTTTGTTTTGCTTTTGTTTCTGCTTCATACCTGGTTATTCTGCCACCTGAGCTTTCCAACACGTCTGGGCTAACATGATGGGGCCAGAGGGTGGGGTCACATTTGCACTAACAGGGTGGCTCTCACGGTAGCCATGTGGATGAAAGACGGCAGGCTCTTGGAAAGGAGTGTGCTGATCATCCTGGGTGTGCAATAAGCTGATTGTGTTACAGAGTATTCTCACAAATGCCCTTTTCCGTTTTTTTGAATCGGTATTTCTAAAAGCCCAATGCCTACTCAATTTGTCTTTTATAAGTGACCATGGCTTGTTTTCTATAACTGAAATATGTCCTCATTGTCACTAAACATGGACAATATTTCTCCAAGGCCTTCTAGTTGCTATAGAGCTTTGAGGGCTTATTTTTTTTAAAAAAATATTATCTTATTTTTTCCCTAAACAGTCCAAGCAGCTAAACTTCCTCTATAAGAACACATTGATTTAATTTATTAGTCCTCTGAGGGGATAGGAAAGGAGAATACCTACCAGGAACCACACTGTAAGAAAAACAAATGAGCCCCTGAACTGGCAATTATCTGCCTGCTATTCATCATGTGCAGCTGGGAAAGGCTGACCAAAAGGTTTAATTGTAAGTAACAAGTATGATTTATTTGAGGAAAAGAAATTCAGACAATGATGCAGCAAGATTAGTTGATGCCGTGAAAATGAAATTAGATTGGATAGGGTTCTCCTAGTTGGTGAAAGAATTGAACTTTTAAATGAAAAATTGATACTTAGGGTACACACTAAAATATATGATGCCAATTTTTACTTACTAATTAGACAAGGTCAAACCACACAGGATGTCTTAATTCATTTATTTATTTATTCATTCATTCACTCACTCACACACTCAATTTATTAAAGGAATATTTATTGAGTGCCAATGGTATGCCTGCACTGCTACAGGGACTGGGGAGACAGCAGCAAGTAAAACTAAGCCTCTGCTCTCAGGAACCGATAAGCAAATGGGAAAGGACAGATAGGAAACATGCGAGTACACAATATGGCAGGTGGCAGTAAGGATTCTGAAGAAAATGGAAACAGGATGACATACTGTTATGGGCTAAATTGTGTCTCTCCAAAATTCTTATGACAAAGTCCTAACCTCCCAGTACCTCACAATATGACTGAATTTGGACAGGAGGTGATTAAGGTTACATGAGGTCGGTAGGGTGGACCCTAATCCAATATGAGTGATGTGTTCATAAGAAGACATGGACATGCATAGGGGAAAGACCGTGTGAGAACACAGGAAGAAGATGGCCATCTGCAAGCCAAGGGAAGAGACCCCAGAAGAAACTACCCTGACGACTCCCTTGATCTTAGACTTCTGGCCTCCAGAACTGTGAGAAAATCAATTTCTGCTTAAGCCACCTGGTCTGGGGTACTTGTTAATGGCAGCCCTAGCAAACTAACACATATACAGTACTCACTGTCCAGTCCCAGTACAACTTTCAGATCTTCAAGTAAATCAAGGGTTAGACCTGTCCATGTTGTGATCAAGTCTCATATAATTAATACTCCAGGTGATTAAGGTTTATTTTTTTCAGCATTTTCATCATATGAAATTATCCTACCTTTGCAACTGATGGCATGTTTATTGTCTATAGTCACCCCACTCGATAATATAAAGTTTTATGAGAACAGGGTTGCTTCCTAGATATACATCTAGTGTGAATAGCATGTGGTGATGAAAAAAAAATCTATCTTGAGTGGATGAATATAATTCTTGTTTTAAAATAGTACACATTTATTGTAGAAAATTTAGAAGATACAGATAAGGTAAAGGACTATTGATAATAAGATTACCTGTCATCCTATTACTGGTGAACCAATAAAATTTGCCTTTTCCCTTTTGTAGGAGATGCCTTCTCCATAGCCTATCTATAATTGCTTATGTTTAAAATACTGATTATTTGAAAATTTACATGTATGAAAATGCCTACAAATTTGATTTTATTTAAAAAGCATTGTTCATCTTGGGCTGAACACCCAATATTTCAGAATAGATTGGGAATACAGCAACTGTTAATTTAGCATGAAACATTGTAATTGCTACAGCTTAATTGTTTGTGTTAAATGGAAGGTAGCAATAAAGCCTCAGGAGTCTCAGAGTAGCCAAATGTATCAGTGACAGGACATTATCTGTAATATATTTGCATAGGTGGAACCAGTAATTTGTTTTCCTCATGCTTCATGTACTTAAAATCTACTTAATCTATGTTTTTAAACTGTCAATCTTTATCCTCATTTTTAAAGCTTAATTATATCTTGAAAAAGGATACTCAGGTATCACTTTAAAATTATAGCTGTTTAACATCAGCAATGTGACAGATTGATGGGTGTTTGGATGCAGACACGACCGTGGTACCATTTGCGAGGATTAGCATAATTGTGCTCACTTTATGTGGTTAAGTAGCACTTATATGGTGCTTACTGTCTGCTAGTAACTATTAAATAACTTGTTTAATCCTCATAAAAAGCCTATAAAGTAGGTAATATTTTATCAATGAGGAAGGCAAGGCACAAAGAGGATAAGATCGCTATCAGGGCAAAGAGAATTTGAAGGGAGGCAGACGGGCTTCAGTGTTTTGTGCTGAACCACTATACTCTGCTGCCTCTCCTAAAAGTTCTGACAGTAACTAACATTTGTAGTATGTACTGTGTGCCTGACCCTTCTATGTGCTATATTCCTTGAATTTGTGGTAATAAGCCACCCACCAGGAGTTAAGAAGTCTGAATTCTACATTCAATTTTGGCAATGAATTGATAGTATGATTTAGAGTACCTCATTGTATCACTCTGGGACTCAAGCTAACGAGTTGGCTAGATTAGATGATTTATCCCTAAAGTCTCTTTTAGCACTAAAGTTTTAGAATTTGCAGACTATCTTAAAAGTCTTGAACATTTTTTATGTTTCTAATTTTAAAATTGAGTATGCAGTCCAGATTTTTCATCTCCTACACTCTCATTCTTAAAAAAGATACTTGGTTTGCTTACTTACATTTTATATTTGACAGAGAGATGTAATCTTCTTAGATTCAGATGTCATTATAAAGATATAAAGCCCTTTTGACAAAAACAAAAACAAACAAAGAACACAAAAACCCAAAACTAAAAATCAAAACAAAATCAAACAACAGAAAATAAAAACAATTTTACCTTCAATCGTAAAGAAACTTTAAATTTAAGAATTAGCAGTTAGTTCAAGAAGCCCAAAATCTTTTCAATGATTGTCATCTACATACAGACTTTTATGGTGCCAGTTATGCAAATTTGTTCTAATTTACATAAGCAAAGGGATTTTTGTAAGGACCTACATATGATATTGCTATAGACTTATGCAAATAATGTTAACTTTAACCAAGTTCCAAATGATAAACAATCCACTTTTAGGCACATGATCTTGGGAAGATGATAAAGGCAGGGTGAGAAAGGTAAGATCTTCAACTCCAAGCCAATGAAGTGATGAACATATAATGCTTTTGTTGTAATCATAGTGACTAATTCACTATTCTCTAGTCTCCTTTTGCTTCTCAGTCCATCATGATCTAGTGACTTAGAACTATTATTTATTTTACAGATTGCACCAGGGACATCAATCAAATTTTGATCACACCTCAACTTTCATCTAGAATGAAGCACATTAAACAAGCAATGGCTAAAAATCACCTCCAGTTTGTGCGATTTGAAGCAACAGATCTCCATGGTGTGTCCAGGTCTAAGAGTATCCCTGCACATTTTTTTCAAGTGAGTTTTACACACAGTTGTGATTGAATGTAATTTCATGACCATTAGGAAGCAAATGGTTCTTATTACCCTTCCTTATTTTCTGGTACTCTATACAGCAATTCAAGCTGAAAATCAATAATTTATTTTGTTTCCTCTCTTGTTTCTCCCCAAACACATAATTGCTCCCCAAGGAGCTGAGCGTATACTCTCAGTTCTCAAACATCAATTCCTTTACCCAACAGAAATACAAAAGTAATTAAGACTGGTAATTTTAGTTCTTCTGCCTTGAATAGTTTCCCTCCATAGAATTATCTTTTCTTTCCTATTGCAATTATGAAGATTATATTTTATTTGACGTGAGAAAATTGTAACAGAAGACCCAAGAACAAATATGAAAGGGGAAATTATTAAATAGAAAGAATTTGTTAGATGAAAAGCATATCCCTTTCAGCAACTAATTCTGATAAGAAAATACCTCGTTGTTGGATGACTTAATGAATATTATTAAATTCCTGAAAATGATGACATCAAGAAACATTGTATTTTTGTTGTTTTGAGAGATTTTTAGATTTTATTTGGTCAGTTTACGTCATGTATATTTTGGTGACTGATTTGTTGTGTTATTTAAACATCAAATTTCTTAGGAAGAGACATTAGTCAGTATTATGTAAGAAAGTGTAAAAGTTAAGCATCCACTGTGTTTAACTATTTAAAAATATATATTATATATAATATTTTTATCACTTTAATAACAAATTATAATTTATCTTATTTGATTTATTTTGTGAAAAACCAGGCATCTTCACAAATACTTTTTAAAGAATTCCAACAGGTTCAACTTATTTCTTAGGGAATTCTTTGGACCTACCTGTAGTTATTGTTTCCTCTTCATAAAGGCAAGAACACATTAGTTAATTTTGATAACAAAATGTAAAGTTTCCTGTGGACAGGCCCAGAATATAATTCACATGAATCTCTTTCAATCAATAAGAACATATCTGGCACTTCAGGCACTTGCCGGATACCTCAATATAAAACCATTTGCTGTTTAGTTTTTGCCAAGTTTTAATCATTTGTTTCACTAATGGCATCTAAAAGCTACATATTTAGAATATTATTCTATTTCCTCAGTGGAATGCTTTTACAAAAATAAAACTTAATATGCTGTTTACCTTTGCAGAGGATTGATATTACTATTATTATTTTTTAATTTCAAAATATTAATTAAGGGGGTACAAATGTTTTTGTTACATGGATAATTTGAATAATGCTTAAGTCAGGGCTTTTGGTGTACCCGTCACTACAATAATGTTCATTGTATGCAACAGGTAAGTTTTTATTCCACACTTACCCTCCCTTCCCCATTCTTGGTTTTTCAAGTCTTTTATATCACGTTGTGCCCATATGTACCCACTGTTTAGCTTCTACTTACTAGTGAGAACAATGGTATTTGGTTTTCCATCCCTGAGATACTTCACTTAGGATAATGGTCTTCCAGTTCCATCCAAGTTGCTGAAAACAATATTATTCCATTCCTTTTTATGGCTGAGTAGTACTCCATGGTGTATGTATACCACATTTTCTTTATCTGCTCATGAATTGATGGGCAGTTATGTTGATTCCACATTCTTTTTTTTTTTTTTTTTTTTTTGAGACAGAGTCTCACTCTGTTGCCCGGGCTAGAGTGAGTGCCGTGGCGTCAGTCTAGCTCACAGCAACCTCAAACTCCTGGGCTCAAGCAATCCTACTGCCTCAGCCTCCCGAGTAGCTGGGACTACAGGCATGTGCCACCATGCCCGGCTAATTTTTTGTATATATATATTTTAGTTGTCCATATAATTTCTTTCTATTTTTAGTAGAGATGGGGTCTCACTCTTGTTCAGGCTGGTCTTGAACTCCTGACCTCGAGCGATCCACCCGCCTCGGCCTCCCAGAGTGCTAGGATTACAGGCGTGAGCCACCGCGCCCGGCCCACATTCTTGGAATTATGAATTGTGCTGCAGTAAACACTGGCACACAGCTTTCTTTTTGATAAAATGACTTCATTTCCTTTGGGTAGATACCTAGCAGTGGGATTGCTGGATTGAATGGTAGATCTACATTTATTTCTTTGAGGAATCTCCATGCTATTTTTCATAGACACTGTACTAATTTGCAGTCCCACCAGCAGTGTATAAGTATTACTTTCTCTCTGCATCCACACCAGCATCTATTGTTTTTTGACTTTTTAATAATGGCCATTCTGATAGGGGTGTGGTGGTACCTCATTGTAGTTTTAATTTGTATTTCCCTGATGATTCCTGATGTTGAGCATTTTTTCACATGTTTGTTGGAAATGAGTCTATCTTCTTTAGAAAAACTTCTGTTCATGTCTTTTGCCCACTTTTTGATGGGGTTGTTTTTTTTTTTTTTTTTTCTGATTTGATTGAGTTCTTTGTAGATTCTGGATATTAGTCCTTTGTTGAATGTATAGATTGTGAATATATTCTCCCATTCTGTAGGTTATCTATTCACTCTGTTGATTATTTCCTTTGCTGTGCAGAAGTTTTTTAATATAATTAAGTCCCATTGATTTATTTTTGTTGTTGCTGTATTTGCCTTTGGGGTCTTAGTCATAAATTCTTTGCTTAGGCTGATGTCTAGAAGAGTTTTCCCTCTATTTTCTTCTAGAATTTTTATGGTTTCATGCCTTACATTTAAGTCTTTTATCCATCTTGAATTAATTGTTGTAAATGGTGAGAGATAGGTGACCTATTTCCTTCTTCTGCTCGTGGCTATCCAATTTTCCCAGCACCATTTACTGAATAGGTCATCCTTTCCCCACTGCATATTGTTGTCTGCTTTGTTGAAGATCATCTAGTTGTAGGTAGATGGTTTTATTTCTGGGTTCTCTCTTCAGTTCCATTGATGGATGTCTCTACTTTTATACTAATATCATGCTGTTTTGGTTACTATGGCCTTGTAGCATAATTTGAAATCAGGTAATATGATGCCTCCAGATTTGTTCTTTTTGCTTAGGATTGATGTGGCTATTTGGGCTCTTTTTTGGTTCCAAATGAAGCTTAGGAGTTTTTTTTTTTTTTCCCCAGATCTATGATATATGATATTGGTATTTTGATGGGGATTTCGTTGAGTCTGTAAATCGCTTTGGGCAGTATGGACATTTTAATGATATTGATTCTACCAATCCATGAGCAAGAGTTGTTTTTCCATTTGTTTGTGTCATATGTGATTTCTTTCACTAGTGTTTTTTAGTTTTTGTTGTAGAGATCATTCACATCCTTGGTTAAATATATTTCTATATTTTATTTTCTTTGTAGCTATTGTGAATGGTATTGATTCCTTGCTTTGACGCTCTGTTTGACTGTTACTAGTATGTAGGAATGCTACTGGTTTGTGTGCATTGATTTTGTAACCTGAGACTTTGCTGAATTTACTTATCGATTTCAGGAGTCTTTTGGTGGAGTCCTTAGGGCTTTCTAGATACAAAATCATATCATCAGCAAATAGGGATAGTTTGACCTCCTCTTCCCCAATTTGGACACCCCATTTTTTTTTCTCTTCTCTGATTGCTCTGGCTAGGACTTCAAGTACTATGTTGAATAGAGGTGGTGGCAGTGGGTACCCTTGTCTTGTTCCAGTTTCTAAGGGGAATGCTTTCAACTTTTCCCCATTCAGTATGATGTTGGCTGTGGGTTTGTCATATACAGCTTTTATACTTTTGACATATGTTCCTTATATGCCTACTTTGTTGAGGATTTTTTATCATGAAAGAGTGCTGGATTTTATTGAATGCTTTTTCTGCATCTATTGAGATGATCATATGGTCTTCGTTTTTGTTTCTGTTTCTGTGATGAATCACACTAATTGATTTGTGTATGTTAAACCAAATTTGCATTCTGGGATAAAACCAATTTGATCACAGTGGATTATCTTTGATGTGCTGTTGAATTCAGTTTACTAATATTTTATTCAGGACTTTTACATGTAGGCCATAAGGGATATTGGCCTATAGTTTTCTTTTCTTTTCTTCTTTTTTTTTTTTTTTTGTTGTGCCCTTTCCTGGCTTTGGTATCAGGATGATATTGGCTTCAAAAAATGAGTTAGGGACGATTCCTTTCTTCTTGATGTTATGGAATAGTTTTTGTAGGATAGGTACCTGTTTTTATTTTGTAGGTCTGGTAGACATCAGCTATGAATCTGTCTGGTCCAAGGATTTTTTTTGTGTTAGGAGATTTTTTATTACTGCTTCAATCTCACTGCTCATTATAGATCTCTTCTGGATTTCTATTTCTTCCTGATTCATGTTTGGGGGGTTGTGTGTTTCCAGGAATTTGTCTATTTCCTCTAGGGTTTCTAGTTTGTGTGGAAGTTTTCATTGTATTCATAGATGATATTTTGTATTTCTGTGGTATCAGTTGTAATGTCTCCTTTTTCCTTTCTGATTGAGCTTCCTTGAGTCATTTTTCTTCTATTTCTGGTTAATCTGGTAGTGGTCTATTGATTTTGTTTATCTTTTCAAAGAACCAACTTTTTGCTTCATTGAGCCTTTGTGTTGCTTTATTGGTTTCCATTTCATTTAGTTCTGCTCTGAGTGTAGTTATTTCTTTTCTTCTGCTGACTTGGGTTGGGTTTGTTCTTCTTTTTCTAGTTTCTTGAATTGTGACATTAGGTTGTTAACTTTGTGATCTTTCTGCCTTTTTGATGTGGGCATTTATGAACATTCCCCTCAAGACTGCTTTTACTGTATCCCATAGATTTTGAAAACTTGCATCCCCTTTTTCATTCAGTTCAAAGAATCTTTTGATTTCCATCTTAATTTTATCATTAACCCAAGGATCATTTAGCTTCAGGTTGTTTAATTTCTATGACTTTGTATAGTTTTGAGTGTTTCTCTTGGAATTGATTTTTAATTTTATTCCACTGTGATCTGAGAAGATACATGGTATGATTGTGAATTTTTTGAATCCACTGAGACTTGGTTTGTTGCCTAAGATATGATCAATTTTTTACTATGTCCCATGTGCTGATGAGAAGAATGTACATTCAGTAGTTTTGGGATAGAATTTTCTGTAAATATTGTTAGGTCCAGTTTTTTTTTTCTGGACTCTTGTTTAAGTCCAATGTTTCTTTATTCATTTTCTGCTTCAATGATATGTCCAGTTCTGTCGGTGGAATGTTGAATTCCCCAGCAATTAAGATGATAGTGTCTATTTGTTTACTTAGATCTCAAAGAGTTTGCTTTATGAAACTGGGAACTCCTGTGTTAGGTTCATATATATTTAGGATTGTCATGTCCTCTTGTTGAATTGCTCCCTTTACCATTATATAATGATCATCTTTCTCCTTTTTTTTTCCTTACCATTGTTGATTTAAAATCTGTCTTATCTGATATGAGAATGGCCACACCTGCTCACTTGTGGTTTCTATTTGTGTAGAATATCCATTTTCATCCCTTAACCTTGAGTCTCTGTGAGTCCTTGTGGATGAGATGTGTTTCTTGGAGACAGTAATTACTTGGGCTGTGTTTTTATACCATTTGTATGACCATTTGTATATCTTCTTTAGAGAAATGTCTATCCAGATCCTTTGTCCATTTTTTAACCAGATTATTTATTTCTTATTGAGTTGTTGGACCTACTTATATGTTCTAGTTATTAATCCCCAGTCAAATGTGTAATTTTCAAATATTTTCTCCCATTCTGTGAGTTGTCTCTTCACTTTGTTGATTTTTCCTTTGTGGTGCAGAAGCCTTTTAGCTTGATGTGATCCCATTTGTCCAATTTTGCTTCAGTTGTCTGTGCTTTGGGGGTATTACTCAAGAACTGCTTGCCTAGACCAATGTCCTGAAGCATTTCCCAAATGTTTTCTTTTAGTAGTTTCATAGCTTCAGGTCTTATATTTAAATCTTTAATCCATTTTGATTTAACTTTTGTAAATGGTGAGAGATAGGGTATAGTTTCATTCTTCTGCATATGGATATTCAGTTTCCTCAGCACAATTTATTAAAGAGACTGTCCTTTCCCCACTGTATGTTCTTGGCTACTTTGTCAAAGATAAGTTCACTATAGATATATTGATTTATTTCTGGGTTCTGTGTTCTGTTTCATTTGTTTATGTGTCTGTTTTTATGCCAGTACCATGCAGTTTTGGTTACTATAGCTCTGAAGTATAATTCAAAGTCAGGTAAGGTGATTCTTCCAGTTTTGTTCTTTTTGCTCAAAATTGTTATAGTGGATCTTTTATGGTTCCATATACATTTTGGAATATTTTTTTTTGTATTTCTGTGAAGAATGTCACAGGTATTTTGATGGGAATTGCATTGAATGTGTAGGTTGCTTTGGGTAGTAAGGATGTTTTAATAATATTGATTCTTCTAGTCCATGAGCATGGACTATCTTTTTGTTTTTTTGCATCCTCTTCAATTTCTTTCACCAATGTTTTATAGTTTTAATTATAGAGGATCTTTTATTTCTTTGGTTAAGTTTATTTTATTTGTAGGTATTGTATTAATAAATGGGATTACTTTCTTGGTTTCTTATTCAGATCGTTTACTGTTGGCATATAGAAATGCTGCTGATTTTTGTATGTTGATTTTGTATCCTGCATCTTTACTTAATTTGTTTATCAGTTCTAATGGTTTTATTGTCGAATCTTTCCCTCAGTATAAGATCATATTATCTGAGAACAAGGATGGTTTGACTTCTTCTTTTCCAGTATAGAAGCCCTTTATTTCTTTCTCTTCTCTAGCTCTAGCTAGACCTTCTAGTACTATGTTGAATAACAGTGGTGAAAGTGGGCCTCCTTGTTGTATTCCAGATATTAGAAAAAAGGCTTTCCGTTTTCCCCCATTCGGTATGATACTTGCTGTGGGTCTGTCATATATGGCTTTTATCATGTTGAGGTAAGTTCCTTTTATGTTTAGTTTTTGAGAGTTTATATCATGAAGGGATATTGAATTTTATTGAATGTTTTTTTCAGCACAAATGGAAATGATCATATGGTTTTTGTCCTTCATTCTGTTGATATGATGTATTGCATTGCTTGATTTACATATGTTGAACCATCCTTTCATCCCTGGGATGAATCCCACTTGATCATGATGAATAATCTTTTTAATGTGTTTTTTAATTTGGTTTGCTAGTATTTTGTTTAGGATTTTTACACCTATGTTCATCAGAGATATTGGCCTATAGTTTTCTTTTTGTTGTGTCTTTGTCTGGTTTTGGTATCAGGGTGATACAGGCCTCATAGAATGAGTTTGGAAGTATTCCCTTCTCCTCAATTTTTTGGAATAGCTTAAGTAGAATTGTTATTAGTTCTTTGAAGGCTTTTTAGATTTCAGCATTGAAACTATAGAGACCTGGGCATTTCTTTGGTGGGAGATTGTTTATTACTACTTCTATATCATTACTTGTTATCAATTTATTTGGGTTTTGGGTTCTTCCTGGTTTAATCTTGGTAGGTTGTATATTTCTAGGAATTTATCCATTTCTTCTAGGTTTTGGATTTATTGACATGTAGTTGCTCATAGTAGTTTCTAATGATCCTTTGGATTTCTGCAGTATCAGTTGTAATGCCTCCTTTTTCATCTCTGATTTTATTTATTTGGGTCCTCTTTTTTTTTCTTGGTTAGTATAGCTAATGGTTTGTCAATTTGGTTTATATTGTCAAAAAACCCAGCTTTTTGTTTTGTTGTTCTTTTGTATTATTTCTTTGGTTTCAATTTCATTCATTTCTACCCTGATTTTTATTATCTCTTTCCTTTGAATTTTGGGTTTGGTTTTCTCTTGTTTTTGTTGTTCTTTGAGATGCTTTTCTATTGTTTTTAGGTAGGCACTTATTGCTATAAACTTCCTTCTTATTGCTGCTTTGCTGTACCCCATAGGTTTTGGTATGTTATGTTTTCATTTTCATTTGAGAAATTTTTTAATTTCCTTCTTAATCTCTTCATTGACTCCTGGTAATTCAGGAGTGTATTGTTTAATTTCCTTGTGTTTGTATATTTTCCAATGTTCTTTTTTTATTGATTTCTAGTTTTATTCCATTATGGTCAATGAAAATACTTGGTATAATTTCAATTTTTTTGAATTTTTTGAGACTTGTTTTGTGGCCTAACATATGGTCTGCCCTTGAGAATTATCCATGAGTTGAAGAGATGAATGTGAGTGAGTTCTTCCCTTCAGGGCAGCATGTTTCCTTCTGGCCCAGGGTGGGTCCAGAATTGCCATCCAGGAACTAGGGCCTGGAGTCAGGGGGCTGTAGGAGTCTGTTTGGTACTTTATTTTACTGTGGCTAAGCTGGTACCCAACATGCAAAACAAAGTCCTCTGAACTCTTCCCTTTCTTTACCTAAGTGGAAGAAGACTCCCTGAGCTGCGCTGCTTATAGTTGGGGGTGGAGTGACACAGGCACTGGCTTGGCTGCGCTGCTGGTTTCTCTCTGGGTCATGTGCACCCCAAGTCCACTGGCTCTGAACCAGCATAGCTGCAGGAATTGCCCAAGGCCTTTGTAGCCCAACTGCCTTATGAATTTAGTCTAGGACCCAGGCTACTTTTTGTCATCCACTGGTGTTGCTAGCTGTAACTTGGGTTTTGGGGTGGAGGATTTCCCTCTGGCCAGGCTGGTCTAAATGCTTCCTCCATGGGCGGTGGCAGAATTCTGCCCTGTGCTGTGTTCTCGTGTGCCAGGGTGGCCCTGAGTTTCAATGCAAAGTCCCACAGTCACTTAACTCTCCCAGGGCACACAGATTCTCTCTCCACTTGGTAAGAGATGGCACAGCACTGCTGAGGGATGGGGGAGGGGTGGTGTAGGCAATGCAAGATTGTCTTTTCTGCCCTTGTCAGTGCCTCTTTCCTTGATACAATGTCAAAGCCATGTAGTACCATCACTCACCTGATTTTTGGTTCTTCTGAAGTTGCTCTCTTGTGTGGATAGTTGTTGAATTTGGTGTTCATGCAGAGGGACAATTGCTGGAGATTTCTATTTGGCCATCTTGCTGTGTGCCCTCTCTTGAATACTTGTAATTTATGATTAAATAATTGACATTGGAAAATGGATTGTGAATAGGCATTAAAAATAGGTTCATTTATGAATGCTTGTCTATACAGTGCGTATATATATATATATATGCATACACATAATTCTGCATGGGAAATTCATTAAACAAAGAGTAGAATCAATAGTTTGAATGTTCATATGGCTTAGTAAAAAGTAACTTCAATCTTTTTTTTTTTTTGGAGACAGAGTCTTGCTCTGTTGCCTGGGCTAGAGTGCCGTGGCATCAGCCTAGCTCACAGCAACCTCAAACTCCTGGGCTTAAGCGATCCTCCTGCCTCAGCCTCCTGAGTAGCTGGGACTACAGCATGTGACACCATGCCTGACTAATGTTTTCTGTGTATTTTTAGTGGTCCAACTAATTTCTTTCTATTTTTAGTAGAGACGAGGTCTTGCTCTTGCTGAGGCTGCTCATAACTTCAATCTTTATAAAAATAATTTTAAGTCGTTTCTATTTTCTATTCTATTTATTCTACTTGTGAAAAATAAAACATCATTTTGAACATTATTGTTAGACCATGAAAGCAAATAGGTAATATAATCCATCTTCTTCATTTGTAAATGAGGAAAGTGAGGCCCAGAAAAATTATGAACGGCTTTCTTAAAATTATGCAGGCAGTTAGTAGCAAAGCTCGGATATTAATCTGTGACTCCTCACTTCCAGTTCAATGCTTTTCTTTCATTGCACCAACTGTCTCCAGCTCAGCTTTAATATATCCTTTTATTCTTCATTTGAGCTAAGTGTTCTTTCTTATTAAATCAAAATAATATTGATTTTTTTAAAAAACAGACCATTTACTGGGAATGGAAAAAAAGACTGTTATATAATTGGAACAGGCCAAATAGGGAAAGTATGATAAAATGGTGTCTACTATCTTTAGAGAATTCACCATGTACCTGGCTCTGTGCTAAATGCCTTACAAATATAAGGATATTTAAACCTTACAATCAACTTATACTGTCTTTGATCAAAGGGTTTATTTTTATTTAAATTATATGCAGATAAGGTGGGCTCTTTCTTTGATCTGATGAAAACATGCTATACTTCTATAGAACTCATAACTAATTTTTGGCTTATTTCAAAAGGTAACCTTTACTATGATCCAAATTTCAGTTGTCATAGGGATTTAAGTTATTCTGAAGAAATTTTTATTGTAGCCATAGTGATCTATATTGGAGTGTGAAGTTGTCCCTGTGATTTACATCTATAAATACGATTTATAATAATTTGTCATGAACATATTCATATATATTTAAATATTTCCTATAACTAATGGAGAGTAGTTTGAATTCTGCATGTCCAAAAAAGAATAAAGCAAATGACAGTGTTAGAAAAGATCGCTCACAAAAACTTGGATCACATAGCCTGAAGAATAAAGTATTCTGAAGAATAAAGAATAAATAAATTATTCTTAAGTCCATGAAGGACTATTTGAGTGAAAAGGGAACCAGCTGTTCTCTACTATTCACAACCAAGTGAATACAAACACAAATTTAAATTGCAGAAACTCTTACAAGTCTCATGAATAAAATACATTATTTCTCATTTTAGACACATACAAAAGTAACATATAGATCATCAAACTACAAAACTAACAAGTAGGGAAATAACATTATTTCCTACAGTGAAAATTTGAATTAAAGGTTTCCATAATACAATTTTCTAAGATCTCACAGTGTGTGTGTGTGTGTGTGTGTGTGTATAAAGTTTACATGTACAAGTCCTTGACTGAATTGAAAAATTAAGTAGCCACTGGAATAGTGCTTGGCTCACTCAACTTTATGATGGTAAAAGCAGAATTGGATCAGTTGATTCAAAATGGCATTTGAAAATATGTGTAGAGAATCCCAAAGATATGGAATCAACCTAAGTGCCCATGAACTGATGAGTGAATAAAGAAAATGTGGCATATATGTACCATGAAGTACTACCCAGTGACAAGAAAGAATGAAATAATGTGTTTTGCAGCAACTTGGATGGAGATGGAGGCCAGTATCCTAAGTGAAGTCATTCAGGAGCAGAAAAATAAATGCCACATGTTCTCACTTGTAAGTGGGAGCTAAACTATGGCTACACACGGACACACTTAATGGTACAATGGACACTGGAGACTCAAAAGGGGAGAAGGTGGGAGGGGGTGAGGAATGAAAAATTATCTGTGGGTACAAGGTACACTATTTTGGAGAGGGGTACACTAAAGATCCAGACTCTACCACTGTACAATATATACATGTAACAGAATTCAACTTGTACCTCCTAAATCTATTAAAAATTTTTAAAAAAGGAAAA
Organism: Eulemur rufifrons; assembly: GCF_041146395.1. Taxonomy (NCBI): domain Eukaryota; kingdom Metazoa; phylum Chordata; class Mammalia; order Primates; family Lemuridae; genus Eulemur; species Eulemur rufifrons. The sequence continues at coordinate 26,502,084 of NC_090997.1, read as the reverse complement.
GTATAAAATAGCATTAATAATGAGTAGCAAAGGTGGAAAGTGAAGGAGGCCGCAGCTCATGGTCAAAGGCAAAAGAGTGGACCAGCAGATCGCCTCTGCTAGCACCAGCCCCTCCTACGCAGCCCTGCTTCTTGGGAGCAGGAGGTAACATGAGAAGTAGTCTGGCTTGTAGAATGTTAGGATGTTTTATTAACTTCCCATGGAGTCCGTTATTACAGACTCCATGGGAACCAAACTTTGTAGTCAGGGCTTTTTCTCCACCAATTAATGTAATATTTAACCTTCTTGGTATTTCTAATACACAATTTTTAGAAATTATTTTATGTGTCTTTATAACCTCATCTCTTCCCCGTTGCCCAGCACCTAGCAAAGGTTAAATAAATGACCGAATCTGTTGAGCCCTAGAGAGAGATGACTAGAAAGTGCCTTAGCAATCATCTAGTCTAACACTTTCATTTTACAGACGTGGAAGCTGAAGCACATGGTCCAGAAACGTGCCCGCCTTCACAGAAGCAATTAGTGAAAGAGTTAGGAATAGAAGGCAGATTTGCTGACACCTAGTTCATGCTGACTTGAAGGCTACAACATTTTAGAAACTATAGCTCTGAAGCTTTAGGGTCCACAGTCATAGACAAGGTTTCTGGGACTGTGAGACAGTGAGGCAGTGAATTCTTAAATGAGTTGTAAAAGTAAATAGAGGAGTGCAGCCGTCAGCCACCCTGTCTTTGCTGGCGTTAGGACAGCCCTCCCGTAGACTGACCACAGTTGGCTGTCTGAGAAAAATTGAGGATTCTTTACTGTAGACTTTTGAGAGTCAGTGAACTCAGGCTTACAATAAATAAGCCAAAATAAAGCCTTATCTGAAGTGTTAGCAACTATACTATAAAATAAGAGCTTTAAAAAGTACTTGTGATTATGATAATTTCAAATAATTCCATAAGGCTTTGCCTTAGTCTTCTGCTATAAAGAGATTTTCTTTATCATTCTATCTCTTATTTATAATGGCTATTTTCAGATCTAAGAGCATATAAAGCCTCCAAGGCTTACAATATTGAGTTGTTTATAAAGGTAACTTTGGGGGTTTTATTTTAAAATATTTAAAATTTATCTGAGATCAAGTTAGTGTTAACCAACAGATGCAAAACAAATTTTTTTTTTCTCATTAGCAAGGCTCTTTTTCAATGTTTTCGTTTGTTTTCAAGATTCAAAACCTAATTACGCTATCCTTTTCCTTCTTTAGGAAAAAGTGGTCCATGGTGTTTACATGCCCCGAGGTTATCTTGAATTGATACCGAATCCTAGGGACAATGAAGTGAATCACATAAGAGCCACGTGTTTTAACAGTGACATAGTCCTAATGCCAGAGTTATCGACCTTTAGAGTTTTGCCATGGGCTGAGAGAACTGCAAGAGTGATATGTGATACCTTCACGGTGACCGGCGAGCCTCTGTTGACGTCCCCAAGGTACATTGCAAAGAGGCAGCTGAACCAGCTGCAGGACTCTGGCTTTTCCCTGCTTTCTGCCTTCATCTATGATTTTTGCATTTTTGGTGTGCCTGAAATCATCAACTCAAAGACCATATCTTTTCCTGCAACAACATTACTAAATAACCACGACCAGCCCTTCATGCAGGAACTCGTTGATGGCTTATATCACACAGGAGCCAACGTCGAGAGCTTTTCCTCCTCTACCAGGCCTGGTCAGATGGAAATCTGTTTTCTGCCCGAATTTGGTATTAGTTCAGCTGATAATGCATTTACTCTCAGAACAGGTGTCAAAGAAGTAGCAAGGAAATATAATTACATTGCAAGCTTTTTCATTGAGACTGGATTCTGCAATTCAGGAATTTTGTCTCATAGTCTCTGGGATGTCGGTGGGAAGAAAAACCTGTTCTGCAACAGTTCTGGCGTTGAGCAGCTCACGGTCACTGGGAAAAAATGGTTGGCGGGACTCTTGAAGCACTCTGCTGCTCTCAGCTGCCTGATGGCACCTGCTGTTAGCTGCCGAAAGCGTTATGCCAAGGAGAGTAAAGACCTGAAGGACAGTGTGCCTACAACCTGGGGCTACAACGATAACAGCTGTGCATTTAACATCAAGTGCCATGGGGAGAAAGGCACCCGGATAGAAAATAAACTAGGCTCGGCAACAGCAAACCCTTACCTGGTGCTGGCTGCGACTGTTGCCGCAGGCTTGGACGGACTTCACAGTAGCGATGAGGTCTTGGCTGGCCCAGATGAGAGCACAGACCTTTACCAAGCAAAGCCTTCTGAGATCCCTTTGAAACTGGAAGACGCCCTTGTGGCGCTGGAGGAAGATCAATGTCTGAGAGAGGCTCTAGGGGAAACTTTTATTCGATATTTTGTTGCCATGAAGAAATATGAGTTGGAAAATGAAGAAACAGATGCTGAGAGAAATAAATTCTTGGAGTATTTTATTTAGAATTAGAATGCTTAACTATTCCTTTAGAGATGTGATTATTGCTTAAGTAGCTAATCTACCAGAACCAAAAGACAGAACTTTTGTCATTAATGACAATAAGATTACAAATGTTTTTGTGATTTTTTTGTCCCATGGAATATTTAACAGATGAAGTGGGACTGCTGAGAGGATTCTGATAACAGAAACAATAAAGTTGTGGTGAAGCTGTAATATGCAAATTTACTAGATCTTGACAATTAGTCATCATTTTTCTGTGTATGTTGACCTAGATAGGAATATTCAGTTTTTTGGGCGATAAGTATATTCACACACTTTCAAAAAGACTTAAACATTAGAAAGCAAAATTTAAATGACTAAAAGAAAAACAAGAAGGAATAATTTCTTCTTGTTCTTTTTTTTTTGAGACTCACTCTGTCACCTGAGTGGAGTGCAATGGCATGATCATAGCTCACTGCAACCTCAAATTCCTGGGCTCAAACAATCCTCCTGCCTCAGCCTCCCCAAGTAGCTGGTACTGCAGGCGTGTGCCACCACGCCCAGCTAATTTTTCTATTTTTGGTAGAGATGGAGGTCTCGGTCTTGTTGAGGCTGGTCTTGAACTCCTGAGCTTGAGTTCAAGTGATCCTCCTGCCTTGGCCTCCCAGAGGGCTAGGATTACAAGCGTGAGCCACCATACCCAGCCAAGAAGTAATTTTTATTATGCACCTAGATTGTGACTGCCAGGGTGGCAAATATACTAATATATCCTCACTAATCAAGATATAACCTAGATCAAGAGGATTTAGGTGTAAGCATCATTATGCTCTTTCTAAATAAGTTAAAATAAGTTTTGCAAAAATATGTCATTATGACAAGTCAGCAGAATTTTTCCCATGATTCTTCTCTTTTCACCCTTCTCTGCTAGCTCCTGACAGGCTTAGGAACTTCAAGGTTATAACATTGTCAAGAAACAAATCCAGAAGCAATAGAATTAGGGCTGAGCACAATGAGGTCAGATTTTAAAAGTTGTCAAAGCCTTTCATTAAACAATACCCCATATAGAAGTCCAATACATAAAATATAGACAGAATAGAGTATGTGTGTGGGGGTGGGTGGGCTCTGCCTGCTTTGCTTGGTGCTTTGAAACTAGACATACCTCTGACTCCTCTAGTGCTCTGTGGAGTGTGAACAACTGCCTAGCTAGCCAGGGCTGTGTTTGCAGCTTAAATTTGTATTTAAATGACTGATTCTGCTGCCCACAGAGGTTGATCTCTCTCCAGAGAATATTAAATGTTCCAGGCCTTTGTTTGAATGATATAATACTGCAACTATCACTAAAGTTTAGCTTCTTTTGGGAAGAAGTCCAAAATCCACTTACTAGCAAATGAAAACACCGTTCTGCTTAGGATCAAACAGGAGATTTTATGTTCAATTAAAACTGACTGTGGTCTCAATTTAGATAGCAAACCCACAAGCAGAGAATTAGAATTTGGCTCAGATCCTTCTATTAAAATTCTTAGTCCTCAAGTAGCTTAAAGACTGAAAGTTGGTCTGTCCTTCACCAATTGCTCCCTTTTTTTCTCCTTTGAGCAGAAGTGTGTCTGGATACATAATAAAGTTTTTGGGTGGATTAAGGGGTAGAGAGAAAGGTAATGTAGGGTGGATGAAGAAGGAAAGGAATCTGCCCTGAAACGTCAGAGAATGAAATCCCACACATTGCATAGATAAGGAGGGATCCCACAGCAGCTTGCTAGCTGTCGGCTGATGTTCATTTTCCCCACTGTTCTCAGTAATAAAACCTCAATGTGTCTGTTGGAAACACAATGAAAAATAAAAATGACATTTCCGAGCCTTCATGTGGTTGAATGTGTTCATGTTATTAGGTTCAGGCCAAAGAAATGTAAGTAGAGGTGTTACATGGAACGCTAGAAAATTTCCTTAAAGGACAAAAGCTGTGTACCCTGCCTTTCCTCCATCTTTTTGCCTTTACCCTTCCTGCTGACTGACCTTCAGATAACGTGGCTGGGATAATGTCCTCGGGAGGGGAGAGTCCCTCCACAAGGCGGAGGAATAAGGTGGAACCTCCGCTTTGTGACGTGGTTTGACTAAACTACACCCAGATTTTTACCTGAGAAAGAATCAAACTTGTATCTCCTTTAGGCTACAATGATTTTGGTTCTTTGTTACTTGCAATAAAACAATAAAATTCTCTTTCGTTCGTGTGTGTGTGTGTGTGTGTGTGTGTGTGCGTGTATTGGGCATGAAAGAATAAAGGTAAAAGAACAGCAGAAGTTCACTTTCTCAGTGTTTCTACTTCTAGAAATGAGAGTATGAGTTAATAAGACGGATCCACACACTCAAAAAATTCTGTTGTCTCTCATCCTCATAGAGCTGTGTAGACTTCTTCATAGTCTGTGGGCCTTCACAAAACACGTCGAGCACTTTGGCTTCATTTTATTATAATGAATAAAAGACGCTATAAAAGCTGTGCTAATCACAGTGTTTTTAGCCTTTATTTTTTTTTCTTACACATTATTAGCATAACTTCAAAAACACCATACTCAGGTTGCTAGTGTGAAGAAATTATACAACTGGGAATATTTTCTTCAGTGTTACATGTACACTAGTGAGCTGACAGAAAATACTCAGCCATAGATTTCCTTTTTTTTTTTTTTCTAGTATGATAACGTATTTATTTCAGCAGTGATGCCTAAGGAGCCTGAAATGTCGCCAATTGATTGTTCGGATTCTCCAGTTTAATGGCCCTTGAGCCATAGATTTCTAATCAGTTTATAACAGAGGCTGGTGTGGCAGTCTCCACAGAGATTTCAGTTAGGTGTGTCCTGGTGTACATTCTCGGTCTTTAAAGCAAACCCAAAGGAAGCATTAGCCAAGAGAATTTAGGGCTATTGGAGTAGATAGATGTAAAAATTCAGTTATCTGCTTTTCTGTTTCTTTTATCTGTTCACAGGCTTTCTATTGTTGAGGGGACTTTCTACTACTGATGCTTCTACCTTCTTGATTTAGGTGAAGAGGGTCAGACGTTTATTCAACAGCATTTCTTGAGCACTTTTTGTGTGCTAAGGATTCTGCTGGGAGCATTGTACTAAGGAAGACCAAGACAAAGAAGAAGAGCAGACAATGAAGGAGTTTAGGATCTTGTGTATCTTAAGCAGAACAGAAATAATTTTTCTATAGGCCTAATGCTGGAAAAAACTACTTAGAAGGCTGCTTTATGACTTGAGAAGGGTGCTTTATGAATCTCTCTGCAGAAATTACTTTCTTATTTTCATTTACTATAATTGTTCTAATCAAAGCTTAGGGGAAAATGTGATTACTGAATTTAAAGTTGGTTATTAAATGAGTATACATAAGAAATGTAAATTAAAAATGATAATGTTTTAAGACCAGAAACTAAAACATTAGTATCATAGTAAGAAGTTTCTATTTTCAAGGACGTTTTTATGTTCTAAAATTTCATTTTACAGTGTCTGAATAACAACAAAGCTTGAAATGATGATTTGAAAGCAATGAAAGATCTAAAAACTTTAATATGAATAAAAATTGAAAGCACTCAGTAAAGTCTGAACTTAGCAACACAGAACAGTCTCTTGACATGTCTCTAGTCACTTGTTTAACAAAATAGACTTACTAATATGTTTATGATACAGGTATTCTTGGACAATATCTTTAACCTTGGGGTTCCTGTTACAGGTGTAAGAACTTGTATCTTTAAACATTATTTATGTGCACAGTGCTTTCCCTGTTAAAAATCTCTTCTCATGTCGCCTATAATTAGTGGTTTACATGACATTTCCTAATTAGGATGTGAGTTCTAAAAACGAAGGGAAGAGATCTTACTCATATTCATGTTTATATTTCTTGTTCCTTGCATATGTTTTGGAATTCAATAATGTTTAATTAACCAACAAATCAATGAATCAATGTATATAGTGTAAGCATAATACAATACTATGTCCAGTATAACACACACATTCATATACCGAGAGAGTGAGGAATAGACATGGAGACCGCTGAGAGAATCAATGGTTTGTGGTTTATTATTGGTCCTACAAGTTTTGCATTAGATGAACTTCTTCAGGTTTTCTGTTTCTAGAAGCTCCTGGGTGAACACAATTTGATTAACTTGATGGGGATCATTAAAAAACAGAGCAGGGTGAAGTAGTCATGTTTTTGGCCATGTGGACCCTTTCAATAGCTTTCTTATGTTTGTGAAATTCCTCCCCTTTGGACTCCTGTCTCCCAGAGTAGAAGTCAGAACCTCACCTTCCCAGTTTTTCTTGTAGCTGCAGTACAAATACTCCTGTCAATCAGGCATAGTCATAAAACCCTCATGGCCTCCCCTCTGGCTGAGTTTGAGGGAGGCCCAGCAACAGGAGTCCCAGTGGGAAGCATCTGGGGTGGCCTTAGTGGTGCTGTCGCCCAGTGCTAGTGGCTGTAGAGTCTTTATGGAATAGTCAGGCAAAGCTTCCAAGCTTGATTTTTTGGTCCTCCCAGATTTAGTGTACAACTTAATATCTTTTAATAAGTTTCTTTTCTGTGTAAAGTAGCTAGAATTTGCAAAGAAAACAAAACAAAACAAAACCCAAAGCCTATTTGAAAACAGTATATAAAAGGATACGCAAAGAGCAAGAAAACCTTGATAAGAGAAAGGGAGAAACAAAGGCAGAGAATGCTACTTCATCAGAAGACTAAGAACGATTTCATGCTTATATTAGATTTGATTAAACAAAAGTTTATTAAGCTCCTTGTATATAGCATACAGCATGCAGGTGCTTTCTCATCCATTGCCTTATTTCATACTCTCTACAATTTTATGAGAACAGTCTGCACATTATTGTAAAAGCAAAAGATTTAAGACTCAGAGAAGTTAAGTGTTGAAAGAACTGGGAATCAAATCCAGATTTCTACCTTTTGAGTTTCATGGTCTCTGTGCTATAACAAAATGCCATTCTCTATTTACAGTCCCAGCTGAGCACAACACTGAAAATTATGCTGCACATTATATTTTAATTCTAAGGCTTCTGGGCACCAGAGTGCAGGGAAATGGTTAAATAATTGGGCCTTTCCCTTTTGTTGATATACTTTCACTGGATTGTAATATGTTAGACTACAAACAGATTTCAGCAAACCAGATGTGGAATTGTTCATGTTTGTAGTTACCTGCCTGATAACTCCATTCAGGCCAGAAAAATCTCATCACAAAAGAGTATCATGCCATAACATCATTTCAGAACTTTTCTCAGAGAAGACTAGTAATTCAAGCCTTAAAGAGTTTTATAATTTTTGAACATAAAAAATACTTATTGAAATTTCTGACAGTCCTCAGAATTTGAACTGGAGCCATTTAAATGATCTTTCTTCCATCTTTAGAGAATTCTTTGACAAGAACTCAGCATTCATTGAGATTATAAAAGATTTGCTACTTCTTCCCTCAGGCTGCTTAAGGAATAACAGATAAGAAAACACATTGATTTTTGAAAACAGCCAACCTACATGAAGGGGAAAGATGCAAATTAAGGTGAAAAAGAAAACTGGCTGAGAATCTGCCACACAATGACACAATAAGAGTTTTTTTTTTTTCTTTCATTTTTTTGATTTTTCCAAAGATTATGAAAACCAGGAAAGAAAAGAAAAATAATACTTCCTTTAATAACCCTGCCAATTTAATCTTATAGAGCTGCTAATATATGATTCATTAAAAACTAATGGATATCAATTTATTGGGCATATACAAGAGACTTGCTGAATAAATGGTTACACTGTAGGGAGCTTTTGAAACATAAGCTAGAGGGCAGCAACGTACCATTAAACAACCAGTACTGGTGGCTCAGAATTCATCACAAAACCGAATATTAAACGTGAAAGTAACTAGATCTTAAATGAATGAAAACTGAAAAAAATGTATTAGAAATACTAACAGCAGAAAGGCATTTACAAACACATGACTTGTATTTGAATTTATTTAGGTTAACAGTTATTAAATGCAGGCTCAAAATCAGCAGGGAGGGGAGAGGAGCTTTGGAAGGATATGATATCACTGATACTGAAGAGTAAATTCAAGAGACATTAGAAATATGAAACCATAGAAACATTAGCTGCATTATATGATGACTGAAATTAATCCAGCTTTCTTAAATTCTGGATGACTCTGCAATGGATTTAAAATAAATAGATCTAAAGAAAAACTAAAGAAGAAATATTTAACATTTTAAAAACTATGAAAATAATAATAGAAAATCTAGCTATAATGTGTTACTTATTTGGAGGTTCATTTAAATGAATCAGGTTATAAGAGCCTCTAAAACATCCACAAATTAAATAAATCCTACAAAGTGCTAGTTTTCTTTCTGTGACCACTAGAAAACATAAATCAACTCACATTTTATGAGATAAACAGAAATTATGATACTTTAGTGTCTGAAGTGAAAAAAGATTATTAGATATCAAATTGTTATTGGAGTTTAACACTTAAATAGCCTTTCTATTAAATTTAATAAAAAAATTTTTATGTTGTCGATGTACTATTTTTTTAAACTTTAGACTATTATGGGGGCACAAATGCTTTGTAAAAAATTGTTTTTGAGAACAATTTGTATGTAAGTTACAGAAGGGGAAGATACAAAACCAGACAATGCATATTTCTCTCCCACAAAGAGCTCTCAACTTAATTGAGAGAGTAAGATATGTTTCTAAATGTCTATAGGGAGAGGACAGAATTTGTGTTGAGAAGGAGAACAAAATGGCATAGAGGAAGATAACATTGATCAAATAATATGAAGGCCTCGGCTAGATCACAGATTTCCGTGGCTCCGGCCACAGCTCCCTGGGATGGCAGGGGTTGTCAGGTCCCATGCCCCCAGGACTTGAAGAAGGAAAAGCAGTGTGGCTAGGAAGGGAGGAGAAAACTAACACTAATGAGGCTGTGTTGGGTGGCCCCACTTCCTTGCTTCCTGCCAAGGAATGGGCATCTTAGCCTCATCACGTCTCTTCCTTCCCCTCTCTTGCAATACAAGAGGTGTCCCCCAGGTGTTCTCGGGACCCCAGCCCTCTGGCCGTCTCAGGCCCTGACCAGTGCTCCTTCTCTCCGGTGTCTCCAGTATGTGCCTCACCTTTCATTTCTTTCCCATCAAAATTGAAAAATATTGGCATGTTTCCAATGTGTATCATACATACATACACACACACATACCTCAAGAGGAAAAAACCTCTCTTTTCACTTCTCTCCTTCTCTTTAAAATCAAATGTATCGATTGGGTGACATATCCTTGCTCTTTCTACTTCCTCTGTCTATTGACTCCTTATCGCTTTCCACCACCTCCCCCAAATGCTTTGGTTTCTACCTCCATCAATCCACTCCATCTGCTCTCACCAAGGTTAACAGTGACCTTCCTGTTACTAAATCTGGTGGCCACATCTCATTCATTATGTTTTGTGACAAATGGGCAGAGTTTGACACTGCTGACCTCTACCTCTTTGTGGAAATGATTTTCTCTTGACTTGTAAGACAGTAGAGGTTCTAGGTGTTCTTCTGTCTCTAGCCACTGCTCAATCTCCTGTGAACACCTCTCTTCTGCCTGAAGTTTAATGTTGGATCCTTTCACTCTCTGTCCTCTCCTCACACCAGAAAGTGTACTCACAATGTCTTATCTATTATTAGTACTATATTTGTTGATTAAGACTCTTGGTTTCAAGTAACAAAAATCAACTAGAAGTTGATTAAACAAAAGAAGGCTTTTTTTTTTTTCTTCATAGAGATAGAGAGATAGGAGAGTTCTTCATGGACTCTAAGACCTTCAGTGCATCTAAATCTTAGGAATGCATCTAACCAGGAACTGAAATACTATAGACAGTCCAGGGTATCTTTTCTTTTCTTTCTTTCTTTTTTTTTGAGACAGAGTCTCGTTCTGTCGTCTAGGCTAGAGTGCCATGGTGTCAGCCTAGCTCACAGCAACCTCAGACTTCTGGGCTCAAGCAATACTCCTGCCTCAGCCTCCTGAGTAGCTGGGACTACAGGTGCATGACACCATGCCCAGCTAATTTTTTCTATTTTTAGTAGAGACGGGGTCTTCCTCTTGCTCAGGCTGGTCTTGAACTCCTGAGCTCAAGCAATCCTCCTGCCTTGGCCTCCCAGAGTGCTAGGATTACAGGCATGAGCCACCACACCCAGCCCAGGATATCTTTTCTATCTACCTTCAATTCTATGTTTTTCTTATGCCAGCATCATGTTTTCTTTCCTGCTATAAACTAGCTTTTTATGTTTCTTTCACTGTATGATGGAAAACAGCTGCTGAAAAAACAACCCAAATTTGTATCTTTTATGTTGAACTAGCAACCTGTTTGAAACTGGACTCTCCTAGTCCCACCTCCAAATCCCCCTGGTTCAGTTTAGGCAATGTTGTCACTCCTCATCCAGTTAACTTAGCCTGGAAGGGAGACATCACAGTATATGAACATATGCCTTCTCTGTTACAATACGGATGTGTCAGGCAAAGGGAATTGCTGTGGGTTGGCATGAAAACTCAGCGGGTGTTGATGGTACATCCCATACACTTAGTTTCCATTCATAAGCAGATGATTGCCAAACTGATTTCTCAAAATGCACCTCCACTTGAACGTCCCACAGACGTCTCAAACTCAACACATTCAGTGTTTAATTTATGGCCTTTTCCTTATTCTTTTGGCTTAAAAATCTACATATTGGTCCTTTGCTATTTTTTAAGTCTTCACTGGCCTCCGGTTAGGAGAAGTCTCTTGTCGCACTTGGTTATTGGTCATCTACTGCCATCCATTGTTTAAGTCCGGAGGGTTGATGAGACATGTGGTCTCTTTTCACACGATCAGGGCATCCCCCAGATCCCTCTCCTGTGCGGACTCAGTGCTACTTCAACTCTCCCTGGTACTGTCGTTCCTCTGGTCTCAGCCATCTCCTCCATCCAGTGAATGACCTAAGGGGCCCACTGGGCAGTGTCAGCTATGGCTTCACCTCACCCCACACACTGTGTCACAGAGCCTGCTGTCTCTCTCTGCTCTTAGCATGTGGTCTTGAACAGTAGCTTAATTTTTGAGCCATAATTATAATTCCCCCATTTATAAAATGAGGGTATACTTTTTACCCATAACAGCAAATCTATTACACTAATTGTTTTTTTAACTTAAAAAAATTACTACATATAAAGTTAGACCATGTTGCTAAGATGCTTCACAAATGTATTATTATTTAATTTTTATTTTTAATTATAGGTAGATAATAGTTATATATATTTATGTGATACATGTGATGTTTTGATACAAGCATATGATATGTAATGATCAAATCAGAGTAAGTGAGGTATCCATAATCTCAAGCATTTATCATTTCTTTGTGTTATGAACATTTCAATTCTAGTCTTTTAGTTATTTTAAAATATACAATAAATTATTGTTAACTATAGTTGCCCTTTTGTGCTAGCAAATGCTAGTTTTTATTCCTTCTATCTAACTATATTTTTGTACCCATTAGTCATCTCCACTTTATCCAACCTTTCCAACCCCTGCTAACTAACTACCCTTCCTAACCCCTGGTAAATATCATTCTACTCTCTATCTTCATGAGTTCAATTTTTTTCAGCTCCCACATATAAGTGGGAACATGTGGTATTTATCTTTTTGTGCCTGGCTCATTTTACTTAACACAATATCCTCCAGTTCCATTCTGGAAGTGAGAGGATTTCATTCTTTTTTATGGCTGAATAAAATTCCACTGTGTATATGTATCACATTTTCTTTATCCATTCATTTGTTTATGGACACTTAGGTTAACTCCATATTTTGGCTGTTGTGAATAGTGCTGCAATAAACATGGGAGTGCAGGTATCTTTTTGATTTACTGAATTTCTCTTCTTGAGGTACATACCCCAGCAGTGGGATTGCTGGATCATATGGTAGTTCTATTTTTAGTTTTTTGAAGAACTCCCTTATTCTTCTCCATAGTGGCTATACTAATTTACATTCCCTTGAATAGTGTATGAGGGTTCCTATTTCTCCATATCCTTGCCAGCATTTGTTATTGCCTGTCTTTTTGATAAAAATCATTTTAACTGGGGTGAGATGATATCTCATCATAGTTTTGATTTACATTTCTCTGATGATTAGTGACACTAAGTAATTTTTCATGTACCTGTTGGGCATTTGTATGTCTTCTTTTGAAAAATGTCTATTCAGATCTTCTGCCCATTTTTAATTGGATTATTATTACTATTTTTTGCTGTTGAGTTGTTTGATCTCCTTACATATTGTGGTCATTAATTCCTTTTTAGATGGGTAGTTTGCAAATATTTTCTACCATTCTGTTGATTGTCTTTTCAATTTGTGGATTATCTTTTCACTTTGTAGATTGCTTCCTTTGCTGTGCAGAAGCTTTTTACCTTTATGTGATTTTATTTGTTCATGTTTGCTTTGGTTCCCTACGCTTTTGAGGTCTTGCTCAAGAAATATTTGCCCATACCAGCGTCCTGGAGTGTTTCCCCAGTGATTTCCTCTAGTTGTTTCATAGTTTCAGGTCTTAGATTTATGTCTAAAGAGAGTTGTTTTTCTGTTTCATTACTATGAAAGAGAAGAAAAGAATAGTGAAAAAGTGAGGTAGTTTCAGGAATCACAGTGGTTATAAGGGTGCCTTAAAATAGCAGTGTTCAAAGTGACTCAAAGTGGGGTCCTTGCAGCAGCAGAAGCATTACTCAACAGCAAATGCTGGCGTGGATGTGGAGAGATTGGAACACTCTTACACTGCTGGTGGGACTGCAAATTAGTACAACTCCTATGGGAAATAATTTGGAAATACCTCAAAGAGCTAAAAATAGAAATACCATTTGATCCAGCAAACCCACTGCTAGGCATCTACCAAAGGAAAAAAAGACATTCTATAAAAAAGATATCTGCATTCGAATGTTTATGGCAGCACAATTCACAATTGCAAGATGTGGAATCAACCCAAGTGCCCATCAATACATGAGTAGATTAATAAAATGTGGTATATGTATACCATGGAATACTACTCAACTACAAAAAACAATGGTGATCTAACAGCTCTTACATTATCCTGGATAGAGATTGAGCCCATCCTTTGAAGTGAGGTATCACAGTAATGGAAAAACAAGCACCACATGTATTCGCCATCAAATTGGTGCTAACTGATCAACCCTAAGGTGCTCACGTGGTAGTAATATTCATTGGGTGCCAGTCAGGTGGGGAGGGAGATGGAGCACTCTGCATGGGTGAACGACATGCTTCTAGTCCTGGCTTGGGCGAGGCAAAGGTATTACATATAACCAAAATGTTTGTAGCCCCATGATATTCTGAAATAATAAAAAAAGAAAGAAATGGAAACTCACAGAAATGTATGTTTTCACAAATGCTCTGGCCAATTTCTCTGCATGCTTAAGTTTGAGAAGCCCTGTCCTGCAAGATCAAGACCTGTCCAATAGTTCACAGAGATTTCCATAACCCTGAATCTAAGGGGAAAAAATTCACAAAGGCTTCTGCTGCTTTTAAGATGCTGCTTCCATGCTTCTGGTTTCTTGTGCCCCTGGGGCTAACGTTTGCTATTCTAAACTGCTGCAGAAGCCAAACAGCTGTTCTCACACCTAGAATATCTTCTTAATACCCAAGGAAGGCTTTTACATGCTTTAAAAAAGTACGTTATCTGCTGTGCTATTAGGTCCAATGTGATGACTATTAATCAAGTTCGCAGCTAAGATAGTTAAAAGCTTCTTGACATGTGAATGATCTCATTTCATTTCATCACTTATTCCTTTTAAGAGGGAGAGAGACTCCATAAAGAATAGTCTCTGATTGAATGACTTCCAACTTATTTGGTTTGGGATATTTTTAAGAAGAGAATTTTGGCAGCACATTTAACCTTATTGAGCTATCTGATATTCCCAGGAGGGAAAATTCTTGCCAAGTCAAGAGGTCACGTGATTTTTGTTTGATATTGGCTGGAGTTATACAATGCTTCTTAATTCTCTTTAGTAATAAGCTCAGTTTTTCGTAGGACAGAATTAGCTATGTCAGAATATGTACTCACAACGGGAAAACACATTTTACAAATTGCATTTGTCTATATTCCTGTAAGGGATTCTGAAATGCATTATTTACATCAGATTCACACACAGAGTAACAGGAGAGAGGGAAATAATGTATTTATCCATAATAAACCTAAATCTCTACATAAAAATACACACAACTGTACATTTGAAAAAGTTACAGTCATTATGCTTGTTGAGGAAGTTTACTGTAGTCTTATATAGCACAGTCTCTGCAATTAGCCTGTCTAGGTTAGAGGCCCAGCTCCATTACACAGTGTCTCTGAGTCCTTGGGTGGGTTTTCTAAACTTTCTGTGTTCAGTTTATGCATCTGTAAAATGAGGACCATAATAAAACCCCCCAAATCAATATGAAGATTGAATTATGTAATGCATATAAAACTATCTAAAATTGTACCTGGCATTCATTAAATAGGCATTAAGTGTTCGCAAGTGATCAGCAGAATTTTTTGTGCGTTGACGAGAAAGAAAACATGGATTTCTCTTTACCCCATCCGTACGGTTTGAGACCTCTTCAGTTGGGGGCTATAGTTTAAAAAAGGATTTCCCTTGGGAGAAGGTATGCTGAGGGGTATTTGGGAAAGCAAGTGTAGAGAACTGTTTTGGGCTTTTTACCCCAATATCTTCTGGACTTAAGGTTTGATTTACTGCTTTCCATTCTCAATAATTGTCATTGGTCTGGACAGAATAAGGGAGCACTTTTTTTGTGTGTATGTGTGATTTTTTAAAAATTTACTTTGCTAATTGTAATGGACTTCAGAGGTATTTAGTCTTTGGCTGACAGAAAATATAATGGTATATCATATTCAAGCAGTCCCTCAAACATCATTTTTTGAAGTCATATTCTATATACATGTAAGAAGAAGAGAATATTCACAAATGGAACTTTCTGGTAAATCTCATCTCTTTATCTGCCTATAAAGTTGGAAGAAATCTTTCTGGCACACTAAATCATAATGTATTTCTTGAACAATAGAAAGGATTGAAATGCAGGGCTATTCACTCATTTTCTTACTACTAAGTACATTTTTATGATAAATCAGAGAAGAAATATGCAGGGTTAAGAGAAAGGCAGATTTGAATAATTTATACAAAGGACAGAAACCTACCATATACAAAAAAATGATTTTTGACACTGAGGTTTCTTCTGAAAAAAGCTCATTTTATAAGATTTCAAGGAAAATAAGCCTACTCTAATGAGTGAAAGACTTATGATAACCTTTTAAACAAAAATTCTTTTCCAATGAGAAGTATCTACAATTAAATTTATAAAAAAATTATAAATTAATCATGGCATTTAGATCAAGAAACATCATATGTTTTTTTTTTTCATTTTATAGCTTCTTTTATATAATTTTCAAATTTGGAAATTCTGCCAAAGAATATGCACATTTTTCCCAGAAACTTTAAAAAATCATCCCCAGAATAATAATCTACTTTATTTTGTGCTACCTCATTTAGTTCTGTAGTTCAAATAATGATGAATAGACTTTTCCAAATAGAAATTAAAATGTGGCAGATTAAAATATTCACAAGCAATCTCAAAGTATTTATAAAATATAGCTAATCTTAAAATGGATGAACACCGAAGATGATCACATTGTTATTTTCCATCCCAGATTTGACATATTTATACTATGAACATTGTTATTAATGATTTTTTGATGAGGACAAAATCTTTCATCTTTCTATTGAGTAGAATACCAATCATCAGGGAAATGCAAATTAAACCCATAATAAGATACCACCTTGCTCCTGTCAGAATGGCCATTAGAGAAAAAGTCAAAAAACAACAGGTGCTGGTATGGGTGCAAAGAAAAAGGAATGTTTATACACTGTTGGTGGGACTGCAAACCAGTGTAACCTCTATGGAAAACAATATGGAGATTCCTCAAAGAGCTGATCCTACTACTGAAGATCTACCCAGAGGAAAATAAGTCATTTTATTAAAAAGATACCTATACTTGAATGTTTATCACAGCACAATTCAAAATTGCAAAGATATAGAATTAACTTAAGTGCCCATCAATTCATGAGTGGATAAAGAAAATGTGGTATATATGCTGTGGAGTACTACTCAGCCATAAAAAGGAATGAAATAATGTTGTTTGCAGCAACTTGGAACTGGAAGTCATTATCCTAAGTGAAGTATCTCTCTCTGGAATGGAAAAACAAATACCACATGGTCTTACTAATAAATGGGAGCTAAATCATGGGTACACACAGGCATAAAGAGATGTAAAGGACATTGGAAACCTAAGAAGGGGGAGATTGGGAGGGGGATGAGGGATAAAAACTTACCTATCAAGTACAATGAACACTGTCCTGGTGACAGGCACACTGAGAGCCCTGACTTCAGCATTATACAGTGTATCTGTGTAACAAAAACATTTGTACCTCTTTAATATTTTGAAATTTAAAAAAAATGATACTTTTTACCCTGTCTACTTCACAGGACTTCTTATAAGAGAGAGAAAAATAGCTCTGAAATACTACTTGTTCAAATAAAAGTATAGATATTTTTATTATTAAAGAATAAGGTGATGACAAAAAATAAAAATTAACAAAGAAAAAAACCACACAAAGATTATTAGTGACACACGTCTTAATCCAGAAGATGTTCTCCTGAGGTTGAGTTTTCCTGACTTCCACATAGTGAGACTGAGCTTGTCATTGTCCATGGGTGGCTAAAGTCACATTTCAGGCTACAAAAGGGCTTTTACTGTGCAATTCACAAGGAATTAATGAAATTTTGAGTTTTATTACCATAGCAAGACTCAATAAAATCCTTTGGGATCCATATGAAATCAGAGTTTCACCATAAAGTGAATCAGTTGGTTTCATGGTACTGCACAGTAAGAGTCTCACAATAAAGCTGCACCGTGAACTTCTATATATCGTACGGTAAATCAATAGCGTTTTACATGAGAATTACATGGTAAGCTTCTCTGTGCTTTACTCTAAATCAATGGAGAGTTGCAATAGGATTCTCCTTTTAGCGTCTGTGAATTGCATGGTAAATCAGGAGTCTTTCTTCAAAACTGGATAGTTGCCATCACATTAGACAATAAAGCTAAAGATATACCATTGCTGATAAGGATGAGGTCCTATTAGCAAGACTTGTCTCAATATTGCTAATGAGTTTCTGAAGAATAAAGGTAGTTACCTCTATGATGTCAAATACTTAAATCACTTGGAGGAAAGGAGTCAAACCTACTGGAAGGGACAAGGCAGTTTTCTGAACTACAAACTCATGAAGAAACTGAGAGCTAAGTCTTTCTGTGGATGAGACGTAAGATGAGGGTAGAAGAAAGGATTCAGAGAGAATGAGGAAGTTACAAGAGGGAAGAGAATGGTGTGCTGGTCAAACATTGGAAAAATCCCATCCACAAATAGTAAAAATCTTGATCTTACTTGCCAGAGATAAATAGTTACTTGATTTCATGGTCTTCTTTAATTAAAACATTTTTGGGATGTGGTATTAAGGAGAAACACTTTCTATAAAGATATTTTACCTTAAAACATTTTCTCAATTCCAGAAACTTCCTGCCTTTCAGTAGAGCCCAATTAATTTTCTATAGACTAAATTTCAGGGGAGTAAGTCCAGGCTGGGTTTCAGTTTACTAATGGGGGAGGGAATTATAAGTATAAAGTTCAATTTTGAAGTGATTTCACATAAAATAATCAGATGTGCAGACCTTTCAGACAATGCAAAATTTGAAGTTTCTGAGTATAAATGGAAAGAGAAATTTCGGGGATGTGAAAGATTCTAATTATGCCTTACATCTCTTCTAAGTATGAAGAACCTAAGGCTCAGAAAGTTTTATATGACTCACCCGGGGCTGTTGGTTACTGGCTGAGCTAAAACTGTATCAGGATCTGCTAATATCCAGTCTGGTGCTCTTTTTTTTTTTTTTTTAAACACTATACAATGTCAGCTTCCTACTATCCCATATTTAAATAGGATTTTTGTGCTGTCACTGGAACTTGTAAAATATTTTTACCTTTGAATCTGCCCTTATATAATATTTGCATTTTGCCATGTTTTGAAGTTCTATTTTTTTTTTTTTTGCCTAAAAGAATGTTGAATTACATTGGCTTTTAGGTCCAAAATTTTTTTCAAACTCATTTTGAATTGGCTTATAAAACTTTGAGCTTGTCCTGCTTGAGTTTGGGCCCATCCTCTGATTTAAATGGACTTAGACATAAACTGGAGATAATTTTCAATTTTTCTCTACTTTCCAATCACCAGTCAGACTCTTGCTATCTTACTTTGTGTTCTTATGACAGAAACTGAGGAAAGCATCCCAACTCTTAAGGTGCTTTTAGAGCACCTTGGACCAGATTCCAACACATTAGGAGAAAAAAAAAAAATAGGGGTAGATTTTAGACAAAAAGCATATTCAAATCTGTTCCAGAAAAAGTGCCAGCAGGTGTCGATGACTCATAATCCTCCAATCGTTTGTCACCTCATTAAGCTTTGATGGCCTGCCCCTGGATGCTCACTGCTGCTTTGTGTCAGCTGCTGGCTTTGGATTTTCTCTGAGGAATCTGAATTATCCCCTTAAAGCTTTTATTGAGAATGCCCTTTGAAAACTGGATTATCAGAGAATTGCTATGTAAACATGTTGTATCTGTTTTTGACACCTTTACCTCTAACCTTCAGTAATCTTTGAGATTTTATCTACTGTGTGTTCAGTCTTACTCAGACAAAATAGGCAAATTTATCTTGACTCTAGCTTTCCTAAAAATCCTCCCCGCCTTTCTTCCCATCACAGTCCTGAAATATACAAAGAGGTACACTTTTAAGCAAGAATTTGCAATGGAGACCATATAACTCTGTGTGTGTGTGTGTGTGTGTGTATGTGTGTGTGTGCATCTCTCAGAGTTTATGTGTGGATGTGTATAAGCAAGTTAGAAATAGAAAATTATCTACATCTTTTTTTTTCTTTTTAATTTATTTTAATTTTTTTAGAGACATGGTCTCACTCTGTTGCCCAGGCTGGAGTGCAGTGGAGTAATCAGAGATCACTGCAGCCTCCAACTTCTGGGCTCAAGCAATCCTCCCACCTCAGCCTCCTGAGTAGCTGGGTCTATAGGCATAAGCCACTGCACCTGGCAGAAAATTATCCCCATGTCTTTAAGCGAGTGAAAGGTAATGTTTACATTCAGCTGAAATATCTGTTGGATAAATGAATGAAATTAGGATACATTTTTCTCTCACATTTCAGTTTTGGATACTTAAATATTTTGATCTAGTGGTAGACAGGCCACCTAGAAGCTGCAAACCCAGTTTCCTGCTCTCCGTTGGAGCTACAATCAAACTGCAGACAGATGTTCACATGTCATTACATTCAGGGTCAAAGCTCTACAACTGCAGCTGGGAGAGTGGAACAAGGAATAGAGAAAGCTGAACCAGGAGATAAACAAAACAAAACAAACTTGGACTGATTATTTCCACCCCTTAAAGCAGTGGTTCTCAACCTTGACTGCACATTTGATTACCTGAGGAGCTTTAAAAAATACTGATGCTCAGGCATCCTGATGTGATTGATCCGGGATAGGGCCTGAGCATCAGGATTTTAAAAAATTTCAAAAGGTGATTCTAATGCGTAGTGGAGTCATTCTTAATCTTAGCATTAAGGAATTATTATGAATTCTGATTTTGCCTTTAGCCAGTGGTTTCCCAATCTGCCTGTGAATGAGAACCATCTCAGAAGGCTGTCAAAGAGAATTCCTCGGCTTCTGCCCAGCTCAGCTAAACAGAATCATTTGAAGGAAGTGCCCTCAGAATCTGCATTTAAGAATATACCTTTCTGGTGATACTTTCTGTAGCCAGCCATTGAGAAACAGACAATTGTTTATCTGCTCTGACAATTACTAAATTAATTTCTACTGGCTCACGTCTGGAGCGCTCCACAGGAACTTCAGCCATCAATACTATTCATAGCTGATGACGGGGAGAGGAGTATGCAGAGAAGTAGAAGTTATGCTGAAAAATACCTTCTAGGTATGAAGAAGAGTAAGAGGAAATATAGAAAAGGAGGAGAAAAATTTTGTGCGAATTTAAAACTATTTAGAAATAAACCTATCTTTTGACTTATGTAGAAAACAACAAGTAACTCTCCGATGCTGTAGAAAGAGCTGGATTTGCACTTGCGAGATCTGTTTTCAGCTATGAAATGGACATAAGGCCACCTTTGTGTGGGGTGGTTGTGAAATGACACGTGTGAGGTGTGTAGAGCAGTCTTCAAGTGGAGGATACTCAGTAAGAGGCAGCCATTATTTTTACACTAGATACATAAACGCTTTTTGAGCAATAATACATGTGGAGAGGATGACAAGGAGAGAAGGATAATTAAGCAGAAACACTTCGAGCCTGGAACAATTGTGAAGCTTAATTGTTACCTATTAAGAAAAACAAAATTTTCAAGGTAATTTTTTATGTTAGTCTTATTATATTGCTTTTAAAAATGTAAATGGTCTCCAAAATGAAATTTTATGTTGAAACATTTCCTTTAAAATTCATTAGTGTCTGCTAGCTAATCATCTAAAAACCTTTGCAATTATCACCATGTGATAATCATCATCCACAGAAATATTATTTTTTCATCTTAGATATGCAAAAGTGGCCCAAAAGATCAATTTTGGCTTCACTATATTATGTTTTCCTTTTTCTTTTCCACAACCCTACAAGTTTCTCAACTTATAGGAAAATATAATAAGTGAAGTTTGACTCTGATATTTATTAAATATCTATTTGACATAATACATCAATTTTAATATATTTAGGCCTCTGAATAGTCTACGTGAACAGCAGACTGCCTGTATTTCTTTTGCTTCATTGGTAAAGCCTATGATTATAAATGGCAAAAGACTTACACTATCTCCTGACCTGGCAATAAAAATCATCTCATCTATCCTCATAGCCTAGTTTCAGGTAAGTAGATAGAGGTAGAGACATAAGGACAGAGAGAGAGGGAGAGAACAAGGAAGGTATGTTCCTACAGTCATGCATTGCTTAATGATGGGGATACATTCTGAGAAACACATCATTAGGTAATTTTGTCATTGTGAGAACTTCATAGAATATACTTATGTAAACCTAGATGGTATAACCTACTACAGGCCTAGGCCATATGGTATAGTTAGTTATTGCTCCTAGGTTATAAACCTGCACAATTTGTTACTGTACTGAACAACTGTAGCCAATTGTAATGCAGTGGGATACATTTGTGTATCTAAGCATATCTAAACATAGAAAAGGTACAGTAAAAATGCTGTATTATAATCTTATGGGACCACTGCTGCACATGTGGTCTGTCATTGACAAAACACTGCAGCATGGTGCATGACTGTACAGCAGAATTTCTGCTTTTCTTAGCATGACCTCCCAACGTACAATAAATATCCTTAAGACCTGCAAGTGAATCATAATACAATTGTCCCTTTATAAAAATATACAGCTGTGTCCCCGCCACTTCAGACATGGCTGCTCCGCTAGGTGGTACGTTCTCCGGGCAGCCACCCGGGTCTCCACCACCCCCGCCCGGACTCCCTGGCCAGGCTTTGCTTCTTCAGGCGACGCCAGGCGCTCAGAGACCTTCCAACAGTACTTTAGTGGACGAGTTGGAGTCATCTTTCGAGGTAAAATGAAACACGGGGGTCTTTGTCCCCAGCCCTCCCTCTTTCCTGAAAAGGAAACTGCACGCACGCATGTTACCTCCCTCAGCGACCCCAGCAGCCAATTTACAAATAAGGAAACTGAAGCTTAGAGAACGTGTCACTTGCTTTCGGCTCCCAGTAGTGGATATTCTACTCAGGTCTGCTGGCGGAGGCGTGTAAACTACTCGACGTTTCTGGAGACAACGTGGACTTGAAATTTTCCTACTTCCCAGCCTTGGAACCTTTCCCAGTTCCAGCCAGCGGTTCCAGTCCCAGCCCCAGCCCCGAGCGCCCTTTCCTGCATCCCTGCGTGTTAATATGGGCTCATCCTCTTCGGAGCTCAGCGTTTTACTGCTGTGTCCTGTGTCCTTTCCTCTGGGCTCCACCTTTAAACGGTCCTCAAGTAATGGGACTCTTGAAGCGGAAATAGACTTATTTAAAAGTTGCTGGGAGGGGTGGGGGTGGGGCTTGGTTCCAGGGTCGGAAGAAGAGGGAAAGGTGGGAGTTAGGGAGGAGGAAGGCAGGTGTGACCCAGTCTCTTTGAGTTCTGCCCCAAGGAGTTTACCCTGTAGCAAGGAAGGTGTGTTCTGAGAGAAGACAGGGAGTAGAGAGGCAAAAATGAGTGCTTTGATGATTTCCAGTGGTCTAAATATATATATATATATATATATATATATATGTGCACATTTGTGACCTATTCTTAAAGCATCATTGGTAACTACCACAGGTTCAGAAAAACAATTAAGAAGAATTAACAAGAGAAAGAAGACCACCAAGGCCCCAGTGGTAATAGGGATGTGGGAACCACAGACATTTGTTCTCTAGGTGGAAGTAACTCCAGTAGGCAGAAGAATTGGAATTCACAAAATATCTTAAGGTCATAGTATAAGAGTTTCAAGCTTTAAGCCACACAACAAAGCAAACAGGTTTCAAAGATAAGGAGAGAAAGGAAGACTTCAAGTAAACCTCTATAATGAAGGAAATTTATAATGTTGTACCTTGTAATGTTGATGGGGAATAGTTTATTAAAAGTAGTTTGTATTTCGTTAGAATTTTAGAATAATTAGCTTAATTATGTGGTTCATTCTCTAATGATTCTCGTACTATTTCTGAGAGACCACCAGGGTGAGATGGACCAGAGCAATTATTCGGTAGGACATGCTAAGAACGCTAGGCATTTTTCACAATGCCCAAATAGCAGTTGCTGGGTGGGAGCTTAACAGGCCTTCCATTGTTCATGCAAAAGAGTAATATGTCTCTGAGATTAGACTCATAATTATCGAAATGACAGATTGTTTCAGGCTGGAGGTTTTAGGTCTTCTCAGTGGGTGAGTTCTCCAGAGGATTTTTCAGTCAGCATAATGAATAATCCAAGAGCCTATTAACAGTCGAGGTTTCCCAGGGTGGCATTGACCTGGTAGTTCTTCTTGATAGGGAAGTAACTTAGGTAACCTGTGCCTAAGCCTTGTCCTACGTTTCCTAATTTGGATCTTGGATACTAAAATAAGTGTGTATCTTCTTATAATAAGTTTCATGTGTTTGTGTGGTGACATCTTATATTTATGATATTTTTTCTCACTTTTTCCACTAACAATATGGATATTAATCCTTCCTACACACAGATTAATCTTTTTGAAGGATAGCTCCCATATTGTCACACCCTGAACAGAAAACAATAGTGGCTCACAGCTGTCTATAGAAAAAAATATATATTTTAAAGCTTTTAATCCACACAGTCTGCATTCCCCTTCAAGACCCCATAGCCTAGCACAACTGAACTATTTACCATTCCTGTTTTCACTTGGCGTTTCTCATTGTTGGACCTATGTTTGCTCTTGGTATTCCTTTCAGCTGAACTGCCATTTATGCACGTCTCTGTCTATCCAGATCTTCTATCCTTCAAAAGCTAGCTACAATGTTTTCTTCTCACCCTATCTCTTATTCTCTTCAAGCCAAACCTTAAATTGAAAATATGTTTTTTTCTTTGAACTCCTGGTCTAGCTTGCACATTAAAGGGAACTTTCGTGGATGTCACAAGCTCAACCAGCCCCTTATAAGTAATCAATGTAACATCCTATGCCATACTCAAAGCAGTAAACATTTTATCACATCTAATATTGACAATTTCATGTCAATGTGACAATGTCTTCTTCAAAGACTTACTAGTTCTTCCCATAAGCAGAAAAACTCAAATTCTTGTTTTGAGGGGGTCCATTATGAAGAGACTCAATGGATGAAACTTTTAATATTTCTTTTCAGGTATTTCATCTGGCACGCTTATTTTTTAATGGCATGTGTTAATATATTTGTACCTGCTGTTTCTGGTACAAGTTCTAGATACTTTGGAGAATGCCTGAATTCTTCCCCTGAAGTATTCTACTTATTAATCATTCTCCTCATGTTCACAGTCCATAGATCAAAGGATAATGAGAACCCACCTTATAGAAACCCTGAAGAATAAATAGGATAAGGACATAGGAAACATTTCTAAATACCCAACTATACCCTAACTACAAGGTGTAAAATAGTTTAAGACAAAACAGAATGTAGAAAGTTTTCATTATCTTATATAATATAATCACAAGTAAGATATTAGAGAAGGTGTTATTTATGCTAAAAACTTCCAACCAGAAACTATAAAGTGAGCTGAGGTAGGTTGGTCAGGACAAAATTTAAGAGCTCTGCGTGTTTAGGCAGGCGACCAGACAGATCCTACCTCACTCTTTGAGTGTTCTCATTTTAAAACTTATCAGACAGTAAGCTCCTTGAGGACAAATTCTATATTTTACTTCCCTTTATGATTCCTGCTGTATGATGCTTTATATGGTTTAGGTACTTAGCAAATAATTATTGAATTAAAAAAAAGAAAACTGATACTGCTGTGTGGAATGTTGGAAAGTGTTTACAATTTTGAGCTCAGGTTTCAGCTTGGTCATGTGTAATATATGAGTAAATCTGTATTATTTGTGTAAATCATTTAACTTCTTAAGGTCTTAGTTTAGCCATCTGTAAAAATAAGTCAGTAGTGACATCCAATTTACAGTTTTGTTGGAAGGATTAAAGTGTATGCTTAAAAATTTCTGCCCTTAGTTTGTATTCATTTATTCAACATATAGTTAATGAGTGTCTGCTGTGTCCCAAGCAGAGTTTTATGATCTGGGGAAACATCATTAATCAGAACAAAAACTTCTGCTATTATAGAATTTATGTTGTAGTTAGGAAGAAACAAATTATAAAAAATCAATCAATCAATCAATCAATCAATTGCATAGAATCTTAGAAGGCCATAAGTGCCCTGAAAAGGAGAAAAAGAGCAGGAGAGAGGATGGGACTCATGTGCGTGTGACGCAGGGGCCATATTGCAGGTTGCATAGGGCAGTCGACAGGCCTCATTGCGAGGGTGGGATTTAGGCAAAGGTCTGAAGGAGGTGAGGGCATTAGGTAAGTGGATTCCAGGGAGAAGAGCGTTCCAGGGTAGGCTGGTCAATGTCCTTGGGCAGGAGCCTATCTGGGGGGTTCCAGGGAGGCTACTGTTGGGTGAGTGTGCAGAGAGAGGAGCAGGAGATTAGTCAGAGAAGTAAAGGTGAGGATGGGCAGCAGCAGACATTCAGGGCCTCGTAGGCCCCTGTCAATATTTCAGCTTTCTTTTCCTCTGGGCCAGACTGGGTACCATTGTAGGAGCTGAGCAAAGATGATATAATCTGCCTTCTGTTTCATTCACATTGAGCGTGCAGACCACAGTGGGCCCTCAAAACCCATCTGACAATGCTCACTAATTAAAATTAATATTTCTGTTAACTACTAATGATTTTCTTTGACCAGAATAAAATTTCAGCTGCATCTCTAGCATGCCAAATAGTCAGCCAAATAAAACAACAAACCAGGGAATTTTCATCAGCCTATTGCCAATAGTCTAGGTTGACTGAACGTTATGAATGAAATATTTGAATTTTTATTTTCCAAAGAGTTAGACCTTAGAAAGTGAACAGATTCTAACTTGTATAAAAGTCAGTATAAAATTTCCTATCTTCTCTTCTTGAGTGCTCTGGAAACTTATAAGAACTGTTGGGAGAACTTAAAGCAATTTTTTTTTCTTGCAAATTATATGATATTTGTATGAAGAGTTTTCTGACCTATGTCTGGTAGAAGTGACGAGAGAGACATTTACTCTAGTGACTGAACTGATTTCACTGATTTTAGTCTGGTTATTGTGCTATCTGGGGCTTAGTTGCAATGCTTTTCCCTTTTCTTCAAACCACTAATCCAGGCTTCTTTGTTCTCCGTGCTGCTTGGTACTACCAGGAAAAAAAAAAAATCAGATTCAACATTAGAAATTTCACAGAGTGCTTAATTTTCTTTTCTTCTGACTTGCCACTACTCTCTCCCAGTAAAGCCCTTACTTCTAATCAGAAGAAACAATTTGAGTCATTCTTTTCTTGTTTCGAAAGGGTCCTGAGGGTATAGTCACAGCGACTATACTAGTTACAATTTAATTAAATGACATTCTTTGCTGAATAAATTACTGACATCCACAGACATTTTGTCTTCAAATTGTCTTTAAAGACTCAAAAGGAAAACATTTCTTAAAAATTTGGCAAATGCTCATAAAAGAATGATTTGAATACATTTATCTTTAAAATCATTTTATTGACACATCTTCGGTCCATCAAATGATAACACTGTGAAATTTATTGTATGCTATTTAAAAATATTGATGATGTATTCAATTCAGTGAAAAGGAATATTATAGTTTGCTTAGTTGCCAATATAGTTATAAATATTATTCATATTTTTATAATTAGTTTCAAAGAAATAAAATACTATTATTTTGGTAATACTTATACTACACTACACTGAGGGAGACAAAATAATGGTCCCCCATGTCCAAGGATGCTCATGTCCTAATCCCTGGAACCTGTGACTATGTTACCTTACATGGCAAAAGGGAATTCACAGATGTGATTCAGTTAAGGACCTTGAGGTGGTGAGATTACCCTGAATTATCTGGGTAGATGTAATTATAAGGGTACTTATAAGAGAGAGGCTAGTTAAGTAGATACCAGGAAGAAAAGGGTCCCAGGGTAGGCCAAAGAGAATCAAAGTTAGAGAAGGTGATGTGACAAGAACAGAGGCTGGGGGGATGTGGCTGAAAATTAAGAAATGGTAGCAGCCTCCAGACACTGTAAAAGGCGAGAAACAGGTTCTCCCCTAAAGTTTCCAGAAGGACCTCATTGGAACTTGAGGATACCTTGATTTTGGTCTAGTGAAACTGATTTTGAACTTCTGATCTGTAGACTTGTAAAATAATACATTTGTGTTATTTTAAGCCACCAAATTTCTGGTAATTTGTTATAGCAGCAATAGGAAACTAATAAAGCATATTTATATAATTAAGACAGAGTCACATTTTAAAAAGTTGATAACAAGTTTATGTAGTAAATACAATTGATGATACAAAAAGAGTAAGAAATGCGGTAGCTTTATTTTTATGCTAAATATAGATGTAAAACTAAAGAACCTCTCATAAGATCTTTTTGAATACACGATTACAGGGATAGCCGACAGTTAAGCACTCTGTTAGATTGTCCTGGAGTTAATGTTTGAACGAGACGTCAGAGACAGTTGTAGCTAAAATTGGGATGAAGCAAACTTCATGGTTGATGCCCATCACTATACCTTTCCTGGGTCTTTGATCACTAGTGCTGCTTCTTCTGTCTGACTCTTAACTTCTGCTCTATGTTAGAGTAAAACATCTGATATGTTACTACTGTATCATTATGGCTCAGTGTAATTTGTTGAATATAACCAGAGGTATTTATATTTTGCCAGAAGTATTTATATATTTTGAAAAACTCCTAAGGAAGAAAACACCAATAGGAGAATTGTAGGCACCATGACATTTTTTCCAGAAGAAATTGAGCAGAGCTGAAAGGCAGGATGGGGTTCTCAAATCTCAATGTATGATGGTATGTTACCATACTTTGCATATTGTAGAAATTTAACACTAATCATATATCTATCATATTTATTGCAAATCTTTTCCCAGCCTCTTGTTTGTCTTTTACTTCTAGTTACGTGGGTTTTACTATGTTAAGATTCAAATTTTATGTAGTTCAATCCATCAGTCTTTTCTGCTGTAATTTCTTTAATTATTTTTAATCTTAAAAAGATTTTTCCTGAAGCTATGAAATAAATATTCATCTATATTTTCTTATAACTTGAAAATTTGGATGTTAAATTATTGGTTTTATTGATTTATTTGATATTAATTTGAGCCCCCTTAGGATTTATTTGGAGGTGTGTTGGGAGATAATCCTCTATGGGTTTTTTTTTTTTTTTGATTATGCTCATTTTGTGTGAGAGGAACTAACTACTCTTTGTTTCACACTCTCTTCAACGATGTTTGTCTAGCAAGCAAAGGACAAAGCAAAGGACAGGCATGCTTACTGAACATTATAAAATATTCAGGTACCTGAACTCAGGGTTCCTCTCCTGTGTTGCAACCCACTTTGTGTGCAGATATCAATATGGGCCCATTTGCATCTCTGCTGTGGTACTTGCTGGCAAAGGAAACTGATGCAAGTATGCTTGGGCTCATAAGGACTTGCTGGGCTAGGAGTAATAAAACCCTTCATTTTTAATGTAGCATCTGTGAAACTGTGGCAGGCTAACTTATTGGCTTCCAAGTAGGGAATAATCTTAGAAATTTTGCTGTTCTTGATAAATGTACTTTTTAATTTTAAATAAAAACTAATTAAATAGGTCATATCATTTTATTATATTTTCTACATATATTTTAAAATATCCAAGGCTTATGCCTTAGTCAGTTTTGTGTAGCTGTAATAGAATACCTGAGACTGGCTAATTTATAAGGAACAGAAATTTATGGGCTTATAGCTCTGGAGGCTGGGAAGTCCCAGACTGAGGGGCAGGCATTCGGTGAGGGCTCACTTGCTGCATCATCTCATGGTGGAAGGGCAATGAGAAGGTGAGAGAGAGCAAGAGGGGGCTGAACTCATGATTTTATAAGGACCCCACTCCCTTGATAATGAACTTAACACCTGTGATTAAACCATCACATTAATCCATTTATGAGGGTAGCACCCTCATGATCCAAACACCTCCCAATAGGCCCTACCGCCCACAACCACTACATTGGGGATCAAGTTTCCAACACATGAACTTTGGGGACACATTCAAACGATAGGAGCATGGTTTGTATCTTTAATCCTACAACTGTGTGAATGTTCTGTTAAAAGAATTAGGGACTATTTTCCAATAGTTGGATCTTTAAAATGAGCTAATATTTTGAGATTCATTTGATTGCACTTATAAAAAATTTATTAATAAAAATTAGTGGTCCATAGTTTTGAGACTTATTCCCACTTAAAATTGCTTGGCTAAACAATGGGTCATACTTAATCAGTAACTAAACTAACATTTTTTTGGATAATGAACCAAAATCATAAAAATTTCATTTAGGAGATTGTAGACCAGATATTTGCAGATGAAGAAAAAATTACTAAACATTTAGAACCCCACAAATTAACATAGTATTTCACAATTTTCCACACTAGTGTATACACATGCACATATGCATACATATATACATATATATATTCAATACCGAGGACAGTGACTGAAAGAAAGTCTTCTACTATAGGAACATAATCCAAATAACTTCATGGCTGACAGCAATAATTTTCTGTTATTGCTCACATTACATGAGGGCTTGGGTTAACTGTGAGTTGTACCGAGCTGGGTTAGGGTCTAGGCTGTACGTCAGGTTTGGGTATCCATCAAAATATTTTCGTTTTAAGATCCAGATGGAAAGAGCAGCTTCTATCTGGGACAGTTCTTTTTTCTGTCAGAGGGCACAGAGGCAAGAAAGACCAAGCCAAACCATGTAATTGTATTTGAAGCTTTTGCTCAGACATGACAAATAGTATGTTCAGTCACATCTTAGTGGCCAAAGCACGTCATATAACAAGCCCCAAATCTATGGGCTAGGGAAGTAAACTCAGCATGGCTAATTTGGCCAGAGAACAAATAATTATAAGCAAATAATATGTACTGCAGAAATATGTTTATAATACATGGAATAAAGTTGTAAAACTCTGAACTAAAAATTGTGTAAAAATTGATTAGACTAACAGTACATTGCATCTGAGCATCAAAGGCCACTGTTGTCCTCATTTCTCATCTATATTATTGTATTTCTGTCATATCAATTTGACTCTCTTGCTCCCCTTCTGAAATGTCACCTATAAAATTTCTCGGTTGAGAAAGTAATCAGATTTTATATTGCTTTAACCTATGGATAGTTTAATGCAGATAAGAGCCATGTTTATATTGAGCCATGATTTAAGCTATATTAAGATTTTTAAACCTCTTTTCAAAACATGTGTAAGGCATTTGTAGAAATCAATCAGTCAGCTGGAGAGTAGAGTTTTTGCAGATCATTGGGAAACAAGGTTGGAAAAATGGGCCAGAGCCAGGTTGTATGGGCTTTTCAGTATCAGTTTAGCTAGTAATTTACAAATGGCCAAACTAAAAAAAAAAAAATCTTATTCCATCCTCATCCTAATAGTTTACTGACTTTTAATTCAGGAAAAGAAATGAATGTTGACCTAGCCATATACCTTTTCTGTTATCCAAACCCTATCCTATTCCTTCCTCAAGGCTCTACTAAAATTCTATCTAGATCAAGGAAGCTGCCTCCAGGCCAAAGCAATCTCTTTAATGCCCTAGAGTCCAAGACTTCAAACTTAGTCCAAGGATTATGCTTGAGTCAGTAAATGGATGAAAGGAAAAAAGCTGGGAAACTAAGACAAATTATGAAGTTATGTTTCTGAAGCCACTATTGACCCACTGCTCCCTTGCTCTGAGGACAATTAAGGAAAAACACACTTTTTCCATTTTAACTTCCTCATTATTTTTGATGCCAATATTTAGAAGCCCCACCAAAATCTTAGGTAAGATCATTATATTTATTTTCATATATATATATGTATGTGTATATGTATATTTAGTATATGCATGATATATACACACCAAATATATTAGCCATATACATGCACACATATATATAGCATATGTAATATGTATATATTTACCATATGTATACACACACAGGTTGTATTATATATTAATTTCATTTTGGATGGTAAAGGTGAGTTATGAAATATTTACAAAAATATGTTATTGAGTCTATAAGGTTGGGGACTATTGTACTATAAGATTGTACATTTATACATGGGGATATATTTAGAAATATCATTTTGACATTAAGATCAAGGGAGAACTACAAGGTACTGAGACCTGAGACAAAGAACAAAAATGATGAGAGCTTGTGCTAGGCAACTTTTATCAATTTTACAAATTGGGAATTTTACAAAGTTTTAATTGAACAATGAATGCCGCTGTTGAGAAGAAACTTGAAAATCAGTAAAGAATTTTTTTTATAAATCATTAAGGTTTCTAAGAAATATTAGAAAAATAGAAAAATGAAAAAGTCATTTATGATACCTCATACTCAGTGACCATTTACTGTAAATATTTTTGTTAAATTTCTTTCTTATAAATTTGTCAAGCATTTAACACTATCTTCAGAAATAATTTTATGGAATAAGATACATGCCTGCATATGGACCAAAAAAAAAAAAAAAATCAAATGAAGCAGAAGATTCTGTTATAAAAAAATGAAATCTTCCCATCCTGAGTCCCAATTCCTAGAGATAATTACTTTTGTTTTATTCTCCTTATGGATAGGATAGCATGAAATATTTGGAATTTCAACTGACACAAGATCTCTTGGTCTATTCTCCATATAACATGTGTGTGTATGTGTATGTATTTAAAACTGACATACAATAAATTGACCATGTTTTGAAATGTACAATTTGGTAAGTTTTCAAATATAAATATACTCAACTATCACCACAGTCAAGATAATGAACAATTTCATCACTCAGGAAGTTTTCTTTTTCATCTATGTTTTTCCTCCCCCCTATCCTTTCTCATCTTGCACCTCTCCCCAAGTGACCACTGATCTGCTCTCTGTCACTATAGATTAGTTTACTTTTTCTAGAATGTTATATAGATGGAATCATACAGTATGTGCTCTTTTTGTCTGGCTTCTTTTACTCAGTATAATTATTTTGAGATTCAACACATTGTTGTGAATACCAATACTGCATTCTTTGTTATTGCTGGAGAGTGTTCCACAGTCTGCATAGCCTATAATTTGTTTATCCACATTCACTTACTGATGGACATTTGAATTAGTTCAAGTTTTTGGCTATTACTTATAAAACAGCTATGTAAATTTGTGGTTAATCCTTTTTGTTTTTAACAAGACCAATCAGACAATGTGGTTAATTCTTTGTACAGACATATGCTGCTTTAATTTCTCCTGGATAAATGCCTAGGAGTGAAATGGTTGGATTATTAGATAAATGTGTATGCACATGTAGACACACAGAAAAACATCTAGAAGAATACACACCTGGTGGTCACAGAGCCATAACTGGCATAGGAGAGCATGGGGCAAGGAAAAAAGGGGGCTTAAACCATGTTTGTTTTCATCTATATTGTTTACAATCTTTAGGATAATATGTTCATGTATTTCTTGTGGAAAAAATTCCCTCAGTATTATTGAATTCTTTTAGAAAAATTCTTGTAAAAAAATCTTGTAGAAAAATTCTCTCAATATTATTGAATTCTTGTAGAAAAGACAATTTTGTTATGCAAGACTGATATTCTTAGTCTCTAACTTCTTTCCCCCATATTGACTCAGTTCTTTTAGTTATAAGATTATTAGACAGGATTTTTATTAAGTTGATATTTCTTAAGCATCTATAGTGTTAAGAGCAAAGGGAGCTGTCAGGTTTTATATATGTAATTGTGTGTTATAAGCATATATATCTGGTAATTGCAATTCCATTAGTATTATTTTTTAAACAAAATTTAGGGAAATCAGTCTGTCTGTGAAGATGCAATCTTAGAGAGTACATCTGCGTTTTAGATAAATAAGTGTAATCCATGTATATTATCTTTAAATTGTGCTCATCTCATTAAAGGAAGCTGCTTTATGCAATGCAAATAAAATGGCATCAGACATGGCTAAAGTAAGATATGACATTTTCAAATTGCACACCTGTTTTCATTGCAGAAGAAAAGGCTTTTTCAATTTTTAAAAGAAAATGTCCCAAAATAGGGATTCACATCATGTACAGTCATTGAATATAAATTCTCAAAAAGCCACAGCTCATTATGACTCCTAAAGTCTTCTAGAAGTGTAATTGTAACTTTCATTTCTAGAGCATTGCCCTGGAGGAAGTGGGGCATAAGTCTGGGAGTTCACTGCTGGTTCTTTTGCTTAGTGTGTGACCACTTATTGGAACTTTCTAATATGTGGTTTCATTGTTAAAAAGGATGATAAATAATAAATTCTGATAGGTCATGAGAACTGAATGCATAAAGCATATAAAATACCTAACATCACAAGTAATGTAACAAGTGTTTGGGATTGTCAGCTTTCTTGAATGTAAAGTAATCCTAAGGATTTCTGGATTCCTGGAATATTCCGGGGATGACCTACATACTCCAAGTTACCACAGCTACTGGGAAAGTGGCACCTCTGGCCCCACGTGTTTCTGTCCATATTGGGTGACTTCCAAAATGAGTTTCGGAATGAAAGGTAGCATGGTGCAATGGTTAAGATGACCTAGGTCCTCAACCTGGCCCTGCCACTGATAGTCTGTGAATTGAGTCAATTTACTTTCTGTGACCAGCTTCCTCATCTAGTTTTCCTATTTGAGGGTTGTGAAGAGTCTCCAAGTTAATATGTGTGCATAATGTTTAAAACAGTGCCACACTCACAGTAAGAGTAATACAATGTTATTGTTTGCACTGTTTTTTTTACCAAAAGTTGAGCCATGTTGCAGTGCCTTGATGCTGAGAGAGAGAATACACCTTCCTTCTATCTTTGCCACATGAAACTCTGTGAACATTACTCTAGCACACTGATCCCCAAATAGAGTACCTTGTCCTTCTAATGCTGTAGAGAGATTTTGCATGACAATCATCTTTAAGTGGCTTCCCACATCTCCTTTCTCCAGAGGAATTAGACATAAATCAACAGGGTCAGTCTTTTCCTTTCACTAGTGCTTAAAGGACAAGCCCCTGCAGCCTGTATGTTTCTGCCCCAAGCATTTCCACCAGGACATTTCTATTAAGTATAGGAACAAGGGAAGCATTCTCATGATAAGCATAAAATGACATATCAAGGATTGGGAAAAAAATGTTCATTTCTGAAAACCTTCCAGAGTTTCTGTCAGGACATTTCCCATGCCTAGTGAGTAGCTTTTCCAGATCTTGGGGACATGATTATACTAAAAATTATTTATTGTTTATATGAAATCCAAAAGTAGGTGGGTGTCTTTCTATTTGCTAAATCTGTCCACCCTTTAGGGAGAGCAAGTTTTGCAGTTTTAAAGGATCACATAGCCAGAGAAGTTCAACTGAATATGAATGTGCCCTGTGAAATGGATTCTTCAAGAGCTGCAATGTCCCCAGGTAAATTGTTAGATTTCTATTGTACGGGCCTTTGCAAGAACCGTATAAAGCGAGCCTGAGATAGTCTTAAAGTTAGCAAACTCATTTCTTTGGAGGATTTTACTGGTATCTACAGCAGAATTGAAGAAAAATTCTTCTGACAGAATCTTCATGAGTCACCAAAATCTGTTTTACAAATGTCCCCACCAGAAGTGAAAGCTCTGTCCACTAAAACTTCTACTTTCTCTTTCAGGCTGTTAATATCACATCCCCTCTTATTCCTTCCTGTGCTCATTCAACACAGGGCTTGAATTTCATTTATAACCTTTTGCCTTATTAATAGTGATACAGAAAGTCTAAGTTAAGGAAAAAGAGTCAAATAAGAAAAACAAATAACTTTAAAGTAATATTCGAAGTAGGAAGAGTAATTCCACATGTCACATAACAAAATAGATATCTGGCATCTATCCCATCATTTGCAGGATTCAATAAGTTCCTTATTTTTGATGTCTTCGCGTCTTGACACCACTTCCCTCTTCTTGGAGCATTCTGTCCCCTGCCTTGACTCCAAGTAACTCATTGATACTTGCCCTTCCATTCTCAGCTTGTATGAAGCTTCCTTTAAGAAGAGCTTCTGGAACTCCCAAATCCAGGTGAGGTGCCCTAACTATGTGTTTCCTCAGGTTCTATTTTTCTCAGCCCCTGTCACACTATGCTTCAATTATCCATTCTCATGCCATCATCTACCGCCAAACTCCAAGCTCTATGTGGGCAGGAATGGCGTTTGTAGTACAGTGCCTAGCACATAGCAGTTGCTGAATAAATATTTATCAGCAAGTAAATGAATTTATAATAGTCTCCTATGGCCCTAGCTCTTATTTTAAAATGAACAGGTTATTCCTTCTTAACACAAATAATTACTAAATTGAGGATAGAAAAGACAATTTCCTATTCCATGGGGAGAAAAGAATTAAATTTTTCTTTAAACAGGGGGTGAGGAATTTTTGGAGTTGAACTAATTTCTTATTGTCAACTCCTGAAAGAATTTTTCAGAGATGTGGTTCAAGCCGAGAGATACTGCTTCCAGTTCCATCAGCTGGAATCTGAGCCCTCAAAAGCACTTGAGAAAACAGTTGGCTCAAGCAAGAAGAGAATATCTTCAGAGGCCAATGATATTCACTCCTTATCACCTGAGGAAAGAAATCTATTCAAGTTCACAAATTTCTTTAAACAATATTCTTTTTTCTATCTATTAGATGGCACAGACTAAATGCTATAATAAATACATTACAAAAGGTATTAGCTTATGGCACTATGTAAGTTAATTTCTTGCTCCTATAACAGTTCAGATCAAGTGTTCAAGTGAGTGGAGTGGCTCTCCTCCACATGGTCATTCATTGATCTAGGCTCTTCATCTTGAAGTTCCAACATTCCCTAGAGCTGCAGTCCCCAAAGCCTGGCCTGCGGACTGGTACTGGTCAGTGGCCAGGAACTGGGCTGCACAGCAGGGGGTGAGCGGCCAGTGAAGCTTCATCTGTATTTACGGTCACTCCCCATTGCTGGCATCACTGCATAAGCTCCGCCTTCTGTGAGCTCAGCAGCAGTATTAGATTCTCATAGGAGCACGAGCCCTACCATAAACTGCGCATGCGAGAGATCTAGGTTGTGGGCTCTTAGTAAGAATCTAATGCCTGATGATCTGAGGTGGAGCTGAGGTGGTGATGCTAGTGCTGGGGAGTGGCTGCAAATACAGATTATCATTAGCAGAGAGGTTCGACTGCACAATAAATGTGATGCACTTGAATCATCCCGAAACCATCCCCACACCACCCCCCTCCATGGAAAAATTGTCTTCCATGAAACTGGTCCCTGGTACCAAAAATGCTGGGGACCACTGCCACAGAGCATGTCCTTTGTGTCCAGCTGGATTGGTGAAGACAATAGGCTAGAAGGGAGAAGAAAGTGTGGTGGCAGGACTCCTACTCTCCTAAAAGTCCTGGCCTAGAAAGCACACACGTCATTTCTGCTCACATTCCACTGGATAAAATTCAAGTCACATGGTTAACTGCAAAAGGGATTGGATAATACATGTGCCCACTATGACTCCATAACTATGGAGGAAGGAGAGAATGGATCTGGATGGAGAACAAGTGGTTTCTGTCCCATAATGTTAGGTCTCTGGCAATAACAGTTACCACAGCCTGTTCCTTCAGGGATCCACAAAATGTGTCAGTTTCACCATTTCCTCTCTATTCTGAAACATCACATAAACTATAAGGAATAAATCTTCATGTTTCTTTGATTCCTAGTGTCTGTCACTCTTGTTCTCAGAATACTGGTACTTTCCCTACTATGGACCATCTTGTTACTTCTGTTTTCCCTTCCAACAATTCCCACCAAGCCTGTCATAGTAATTAATCAATATGTGTTTGCTGGAAAAAATGAAGAGAGAATATTCCCTGCGTGGTCCCAGTTCCATTATAAACACATATTCTTCCATCTGTCACGTTTTTGCTTTAACTGGAAAGTGGCACTGAAGAGACTAATTCTTTGTGGCTCCTTTGAATGAATGCTACTTATTCTCCATGTTCCAAGATGGATAGGACCAGGAAGTACTCTGCTTATTTATCTGTTGCCACTTTGCTTTAGTGAAATTACAGCAGGAGATCTGCGATACCCTTGCAAGTCTCGTGCCATCTGTTGTGTATGCCTACAAATCATCACTGTCATCTTTTGAACACCAGCATGCCCATATTAATTGAAGAATTTAGCACTGTTTGGCATTCCTCATCTATTGTTCATCCATGTTTCTTTGCTTTTCATGTTGTGGCTGCAAAACAGTAGTATATTTATTTTAATACACTAAATTATTATGGCAAGGGGCTCTACCAGCCTGATGGCAAAAAATTAGTCCTCTGTCATGATGCCCCCCCATCCATTTTTGCGAGTTTCCTAGAAGGCTTTGTCACTTCTGTCCTGGAAATAATGTCTCACAATCCATCAATCTGGCTTTCCTGTCATCCTACCAGGATGCTACTCCTGGTACTGTTACCCTTTGAGAGATTGCCACTTCTTTGGGCACAGATGTCCTCTGCTGAAGACAGCTGTTGACGCACGGCTGAGGGAGTACTTGGTGCTCTGCCCATGGAGAATTAGGCCCAAGCACCAGACAGGGCTTTCCCACTTATTATCACAGCACAGTAATAACCAACT
The DNA here is from genome assembly GCF_041146395.1 of Eulemur rufifrons. Classification (NCBI taxonomy): domain Eukaryota; kingdom Metazoa; phylum Chordata; class Mammalia; order Primates; family Lemuridae; genus Eulemur; species Eulemur rufifrons. Next base: position 26,464,125 of record NC_090997.1, on the reverse strand, counting down.
TGCAACTTTTAAAAAGACTTTAATAAAGGTTTAAGAATATTGAAAGGGAAAATAGGTACAGAGAATAGGTACAAGTTACATACCCGTTCTCAGAGTCTCGTAAAAGATAGACCACCTGCTTAGCTCCTTGCATATATATGTTCATGTGGTGCAACTCCACTGAATTGCCTTGCACTCTTTTGAAAATGAATTGAACATATATATGCAGATCTACTTCTGTATCATTGCTCTAGTTGTCTATTTTTACCCTAATATCAAACTGTCTTGACTATTTCAGATTTAAAATAAATCTGAAAATCAAGTAGTGAAAGACCTCTCTGTTGGTGATGAATTCTTTTTGCTTTCATATGTAAGGAAAAATCCTTATTTCATCTCTATTTTTGAAGGATATTTTTTCTGTGTTCAAAATTGTAAGTTTGCAGATTTTCTTTCTTTCTTTTGTTATGTTAAAGTCTTGCTCCACTGTCTTTTGGCTTGCATAGTTTTCCGGGCTAAGTCTGCTTATCTGTGGTCTCTCTACATAATGTATTGTTCTTTCTCTGGCTATTTTTAAGAAATTCTATTTTCACTAATTTTAATCAATTTTATTATTACTTCTTTGGTATAGTTTTATTTCTGTTTTTTGTGCTTAAGGCTCAGTGAGATTCTTGGATCAGTGGGGTTATAATTTTCTTTCTTTCTTTTTTTCTTTTGGAGACAGATCTCACTCTCTTGCCTGGGCTAGAGTGCCGTGGCATCAGCCTAGCTCAGAGCAACCTCAAACTCCTGGGCTCAAGCGATCCTCCTGCCTCAGCCTCCCAGGTAGCTGGGACTACAGGCATATGCCACCATGCTTGGCTGATTTTTTCTATTTTTAGTTGTTTGGCTAATTTCTTTCTATTTTTAGTAGAGACAGGGTCTCGCTCTTGCTCAGGCTGGTCTCGAACTCCTGAGCTCAAGCAATCCTCTCGCCTCGGCCTCCCAGAGTGCTAGGATTATAGGCATGAGCCACTGTACCCGGCCCTATAATTTTCATAAATAAAAAAATTGGCCATTATTTCTTCAAATGTTTTTCCTTCCTCATCCCATTCGGCAACTCCAATTACATGTGTATTGAGCCACTGGAAATTGTTTCCCAATTCACTGATAATCTGTTTGCTTTTATTCAGTCTTTTTTCTTTGTTTCACTTTGGGCAGCTCTATTGTAACATCTTCAAGTTCACTGATTTTTTTTTTTTTTTGGTTATGTCTAATCTGCTTTTAATCCCCTTAGTGTAGTTCTCATATCAGACAGGTAGTTTTTATATCTAGAAGTTTAATTTGAGTCTTTTATATCTCCGTGGCTCTTCACATGCTCACTAGCTTTTTGAACATATGAAATGCAGTTACAGTAATTGTATTAATATTGTTGTCTACTATGTCTGTGATCTATGTCAGTTCTGGCTCAATTTCAATTGCTTTATTTGTTTTTGGATTTTGGGTTGCATATTCTAGCTTCTTTGAATACCTGATAGATTTTTATCGAATATCTGGCATTCTGAATATTACCTTTTTGGTTATTGGATATTTTTGTATTTCAAAGAATATTCTTGAGACTTGTTCTTCCATGTAATTAAGTTACTTAAAAAGGCATTATATCTTTTGGGTGTTCTTTTAATCTTTGTTAGATGGGCTCATAGCATGGTCTAGACTAGAGCTAAAGATTCCCCACACCGAGGCAAAGCCCTTTAGAAAATTCTATCCAATGTCACATGATTTATAAAGTTTTCCACTCTGATTCTTGAGAAGAGGGACTATTTTGTGCCCCGTATGATTTCTGGGTATTGGTTTCTCTACTCCTTTAGCATGGTTTTATTCCTGGCTTTGGGTTCTTTCTTCATGTGCATATTCTGATCAATACTCAGGTGAAGACTGGAGGAGGGCCCTGTGGCCCTATTTAGATGTTTATAATTCTTTCTGTACAGTTAAATCCTCTCTGGTAACCTCCCTTGAAACGCCAGCTGCCTTAACCTCTCTATACTCCTGCGCCAACTCAATTTAGGGGGGACCACTGGCCTCCACCTCTCTGGGCTGCAGCCTGGGAACTTTCTCTAAGCAGTAACCTGGAGCAATCATAGAGCTCATATTATTTTTTCCCTCTCTCTTAGGGGTCTCTGCCCTTTGTTGCTTTTTATCCATTGTGTTAAAATAATGTTTCTGGAAAACATTTCATATAATATGTTATTTTTTGTTAGTATGCTAAGTAAAATTTAATTGCCAATCAAATTTTTTAAAATGTCATTGTGAAACAGTAAGAAATGACCTGCATTTTAGTTAAAGGCATTATTTAATCTATTCATTGCATGAATAATGCTTAAGCTAGACTCTCAGATTCCTGGTCTGGCAGAGCTTGGTACAGTATCAGTATCAGTTCTTTTCCTTTTGACCATTTTCTGTTGGGAGTTTAAGATGCTTAAAATGGAAAAAAAAAAAAAAAAAAAAAAAGACGTGTTTATCAAGCTGATGTTTCAATTATTCAAGTAACATTTTTAATTTCAGCATGTCAGCACATGTATGTTGGTAAATTCTCATTAAGATTACTATAGAATTCATGCTTTTCCAGTTTATCTTTGTTTTTCATCTAAATGCACTGAGTTTTTTCCTACTTTTGTCATTTCAAATTACTTGAGTGTGCCTCTGTGAGTCATTACAAATACATAGTATTTCACCCGTGAAGGGTGAGTATAGTGTTTTTGCTCTTCTGAAACATGTGGCTCAGATTTTGAAAGCTTTTTTTTTTTAAAGAAGGTAAAAAATTTGCTTATAGATAACCTATTCCACTTGTTTTATTAGGATTCAGTACAGATGAATAATTTGGACATATTATCTTTGAGTTCTTAAAATAAGGTGGCATAATCACCTAAATTATTGCCTGGTTTCTCCACCAGAGAATGTAATGCTATTTAGGTTCAATATAAATGTTAGTATTAAAAACTTGAATGCCAATTAATACAATACCAAAATTCATCTCAAACTATTATTTCCCATTGCTAAACGGACATTGGTTGTGTTACTAATGCTTTTCAGTTGTAGGTGATGCGTTGTAGATTCCCTGAGCTCTTCTAATATGTAATGACAGGAAGAACATTGGACCAGAAGCCTAATACTTTGGATCATAATCCTGGCTCTGAAGGATTTGACTATTTGATCTTGTTGGAAGATCTTTTGAACATTATCTACTCTAGTTCTTTGATATATGGGTTTCAATAAGGTAATTAAAAAATGGAAGAACTGACTTGAGGTTGGTGACTTTCAGTTTTGCCAAAAAAGGACATTAAAATATGTTACTAGAACTATAACCAATGTCTCATAAGAGAAAGAGCATTTTAATACACACACACATACACACACCAGTGAACTCACTAGCATAGAACAAATAATGATACTTTATGACAAATATAGTATCACAGGAAAAAAATGCCTTACAGAGTACAGTGGAAAAAAATTCTTTTCCTTTTATCCCCGTCTTTCCTTCCTTCTCCCTTATCCCTCATAGAACATGATATTTTAAAAGACAGATAATTTATTAACATAATAATAATTAGAACTACCCTAGGAGAGGCCATTAAGAGAAATATTTATTTGTCTGGCAGACACCTCAGTTTGAAGATCCTAACCTTCCTCTATAGACATGCACCAGGGACCTCACATAATGCTCACAGTAAGGAACTGAGGAGCTGGGAGGACAGAGAACAAATGGTCAGAAAGTTCCTGAGGGGCAGGAGGATAGAGGAACAAAGAAGGAGGGAGGGAGATGAAGACAGGGAGAGAGGAACTAATAGATGTAGAGGTTACACCTGAATTGACTGAATCTTGATTTAAAAGGTAAGTAAATAAAACATTTGGATTATGTACATGATGTTTGTTCCATAGTATACTTCTTCTTCTTTTGCCCGGGCTAGAGTGCTGAGGCATCAGCCTAGCTCACAGCAACCTCAAACTCCTGGGCTCAAACAATCCTTCTGCCTCAGCCTCCTGAGTAGCTGGGACTACAGGCATGTGCCACCATGCCTGGCTAATTTTTTCTATGTATTTTTAGTTGTCCAGCTAATTTCTTTCTATTTTTACTAGAGACGGGGTCTCGCTCTTGCTCAGGCTAGTCTTGAACTGCTGACCTCAAGCCCCTGCCTTGGCCTCTCAGAATGCTAGGATTACAGGCGTGAGCCACCACGACCGGCCTGTTTCATAGTATACTTCTGGGCGATTGATCACACATAACTGACGTCTAGGATGTTATGGGCATAAATTAAGGACTGTGGTACTTATTTTTAACATATTCTGCTAGTTAAAATGTTCACTTCACTTTATGAAGGACTAGCGTTTGCGATCAAACTAATTCAAAAATCCTTTTAACATGCCAGAAAGTCAGGTTTTATGCTTTCACACATATTTTCTCCTCTGCTTCAGATGTCCATCTTTCCTAGGTCTCCATGTAGGTATTTCTATTTATTTTTTATGATTCATTGCAAGTTGCAAATCGCCCCCAAAGCCTTTCTTAACTTCTCTTTCTAAATTGGATGCCCTTTCTCTGTGTTGTCACAGCACTTTTGTCATTTTTTAGCTTCTTATGATACTGGATCATACTTGTCTTGTTTTGTCTTCTCATCAAAAGTTCCTGGCACTGAGAACTGTATTTTAGTTATTTTTTTTTTTAACCTCACTTCTTAGTGTTGAATGAATAAGTGCTATTTCACATTCATGAGTCTTTATGCCTGCTATCTCCCCTGCCTAGAATTTCTTTCTTCTTGTCTGCTAAGAAATTTCCCACTTTTCCTTTAACATTCTTTGTATTAAGTTTCTCTGTGAAGTCATTCTTGATCTCTTCTCTCACTGCAGATTGAATCATATGATCATAGGTCTTAATTTTGTACCTGTACTAAAGAGTAACTTTCAGAATGATAAAATTATGCCTCTCATACAAATATAAAATAAGCCACATGTAAAATATTTTATTTAGTTAATCAAGTATTAATAATGAGTGAACCAGTAAAATGTTACAACCTCTTCAAATGAGAATTAGACTTACAGGGATTTATATATCTACTGAAAAAATTCATTTGCATTGCCATAAACAGAAGCCATTTACACCACTGTGATAAAAAAATGTCTGCATCACCATCATTTTTCTATAGCTTAACTGACATGTCTACAGAGCTATATAGAATATTCTAGTCAAAGACAATGAAATACACAGATCCTTATAAAATCAGATAACCCCCAGCATTCCACTGAAAAAACACCCAGTAAATAATTTTCTTGTCCATATGAAAGTCATTCACATTTTTTCCTGACACTTATAATAGTCCGTCATTAAATTTTTACCCTGTTGAAATCATTTTCTTATTTCCTTCTCTCCCTCCCTGCCAGTGTAATCTCTCAGGAAAGGGACTTGACTCTCACTTCTTCTCTAGGCGAGTCAAGAATTTCTGATTTCACCCTTCTGTTTGCCTGACACTAGCTACAACAAAGAAGTCCAGTTAATTAGTAACATAAAAAGAAAATGTGAGTAACTTTTAGAATGTAAGTGTGGGAAAGCATTGGGGAAATGGAACTGGAAGGATTAGTTGATAATTCTTGCACTTTGTCTTTCCAGAGTTTTTGTTTAGCCCCTAGGTGCTTGGGGATAGTTGAAACTCATTTCTTTCAGACTGAGAGAAAATAGAGGATCATGCAAGGAGTTGGGAACATAATTAGAAGTGACTGTGACAAAGTTAACAGTAAATATAACAATAACTAATTTTTAGGGAATCCACTACAGGCCAGATTTTTCACAAGGTAGTTTTATTTTTAGTTTATTTTGAGATTGGACCATTATCAACATCCTACAGAAGGGAGGCTATGTAGTGTGTGAAAGACCACACAGGAATTTAAGTGGCAGACTAGGGTTTAAATCCAGCACAAATCAGATTCTGGGTTCCTAATAATTAACCATTCAGCCTGGGAGCAGCCTGTGCACAGGAAGTTTGTACCGGGATGGGCTGGGGTGCTTTGGCATTTGAGTCTGTACTCACTATACTTCTTAGAAGACACACAGATGCTGGGTCTTTGACTGTTTTACTAGTCGACTCTGCTAAACTGGTCAAATAACCCCCCAAATACTCATCCACATGGGAGATTTTGAGTTATACACAGTTGTCCTTGTATTTGGTGAGCTCTGTTATCTCCTGTACGAAAGGAAATGAAGAAGGGATGGGAAGCAACCCTCATAACTGAGAATATTAGATAATCGAAACACCCTAGTGTTTTCTATTAAATAAACTTATGAAGTTATTTGAATATATTTGTGGTAGATATTTTAGAACTTGTTTTTCAGTAATAGTGTTCTATGGTACTCACTCACTTCTAGGTACTGTTCTAGGCATTTAAATATTATTAACTCATTTAATCCTCAAAACAACCTCATGGGATTGGCATTATATCATTGGATGGGAGAGAAAATTGAGGCACAAACTGTTGGAGTTGGAATTCACACACATGCACTCTGGTTCCAAATACATATGCTCATCCGTGCAAAGCTGCCTCATGGTGAGACCACACTCAGTAATATCAATTCACAGGTGTCGGGAGCTCCCTGTTTTCTCCATGAAATTATAGATCTATCCTCATCTTGTAACTCACCCTTAGCCTGGAATAGATGACTTGTTCTATAGCTTATGTAGGCTTTGTTCTTTCTGTACTTTCCCTGGGTCAATAGGAGGTTTGGGTTTTAGAAAATTTTGTTTTATAAAGTAAATAGGAGTTGACATGTCAAGAAAATGACAGTGAACAAAAAAGAAATTATAAATAGTAAGAACAAATTAGTGTCTTTAGTAAGTGCCAAGCCAATTAACTGGAGGCAAATCTAAAGAAAATGTAGTTAATAAGATAGCATGACTGCTCATAGGAATATTTGTGATTTTAAAGACCAGCTATAAATCATAAATGATAGCAATAGGGAGTGATCTTTAGCCATTTAACAGAATTCAATGCACCCATCACACTGTGTGACCTTGAGCAAACTAAGTAACTCCTGCAAGCCTCGTTTTCCTCACCTGTAAAATGGAGATACTGAGTACCTACCTCATAGGGATAATGAGAATTAATTGAGATAATGTTTGTTAAAGTGCTTAGCATAGGCCTGGCATATGATAAGTGCTCGGTCCCTGCTAGTGATTGTAAATGACTGCAAAGTGGTCTTCCTCAGCCACTAACACTATCTTTAAGGATATGGAGGAGAGATAAGAGCAGAATGTTTTACTTCACAGTCATGCAAAAATGTGTATGTAAAAATCTTGAAATTGAGGCAACTCTTGAAATGAGATCCAACTTGACTGAGGTGGAAAAAAGTAATCTGACAGAATGAGCTGGTGATCTATATTTATATACACTGTAGCTCTCTGTTGCTAATCATGTGACAGGACACAGTACAGAGCCAGTGACAAGGACATACAGAATTCCCATCACATCTCATAAAATTTCCTTCAATAAATGGAATAGAATATTTATAAGCACTTACATTTTTTAAAAATTTACCTCAATTTCTACCAAATAATTAAGGAAAATGTCTGCTTTTATTTTATGTTGTCCATTTCAACATAGAAATGAATTCTGCAAGTTTAATTGTTGTTTTCTATCATTTTTAGGGCTATCGTAATTCATGATTTGGGATAAATTATCCATTCAATGCCCAATTTGATCCAAAAGCTGAAATTTCAGCTGAACAGTTGGCATGGAAATTAATTGAGGCTGCAGTATAACTAAGCTGATTTCTTTAGTAATTTAGAGCCTCATCTGAATCTTTAATATTTTGAGGACATGACTTTAAGAGTCTATTTTCAAGATTTTATTTATACTTTCTGGTTTTTGAGTAAGTTCTCTTTATAGCACATTTATGTTCTTATTTTAGTTCCTACTGGACAAATTTAAAGTGCTGGTAAGTCTTTCCAAGAAAGTATAAATATTTATGCAATTGCATTCTGAGGGGACATTTGCTAAGTAGAAGAATTTATTACTTATTGCTTTTAGGCTTTCAAGGGTCCTGGGCCAATATTGTTGCTATTGTTATTTTTGTTATTGTTTTCAAACCAGATTGACTGTGATTTTCAAAGGAGTAAAAATAAAGCTTTGATGGAAATTATGTAGTACAATTCCATATTGTTAGAAATATAATGCAGTATTTAAGTTGTTGCAGGTCATAAAAAACCATGAAAAATCCCTTAATTTGCTTTATGAAATAATCTTAAAAATTAAATATGATAAAAATGGAAAGCAAAAATTTCTGCAAATATAGATCATAGGCCTCCAAGGAAGAGAACACCACAATTTCAGAGCTAAAATCCATTTTAGAGTAAATTAAGTTCAACCTCTTTACCTCGTGAGTAGTAAATGGGAAAAGTTTGGCTCAGTGAGATTAAATCGCTGGTGAAAAATGACACAGCCAGTTGACCAACATGATACATTGGAATGAGAAATTAAAAGGTTAAACATAATGTTATAGAAAATTAATTGTATAAGAAAATAATTTTATTGCATCGCCAGGAAACAAACCCCAGCAACCCAGTTCTGAAAATGAATGATTCTTAAAATGTGAAAAATTGCTGTACTATGTTACTGCAAATTTTCCATGACTTTAGACCTTGTTCTTTAGTTCTCAATTAGTTTTACCATTTTGATGAATTCAATCTGTTACGGCAGCCACATTTTAGTCATTCAGTCAAACAACGTGTTCTTTAAATGATCAGTTATTTAACAAAATTCATTGTTAACCACTGTTGAATTGATGGGTTACTTAGGCAGTTTCAATATATTTTTAAAAAGGAGCTTATGAAATAAATTATTTATCTGTATGGATTAAAAAACAAAAGATATGTCAGCATTTTATAACATTTTACAAATGATTGGAGATTGATATCTGTCATATTCCTCAAAACAGTTTGTACAAAATGACAAAAAAGTATTGAAAATTCTATGAAATAGTTGGCTAAATTTTGAATGGAATTGAATTTTGGTATCAGTGTAGACATTGTCAAAACCAGAGAACTGTCAAAATGTGAATACTTTACCTGTGTTTGGAGCTTTTAATATGTGAAGGTTGATGGACTTTAAATTTAGAAGCATTGTATTATTTTTTATAGTTTAAAAAGAGCTGGGCAATGAAACATCCTACTTCTTAAGCAATTGAATTATGAGAAAAATGTTAATCAATAGAAAAAAATCACTAATTGAAATAATAAGAAATATAATTGCAGAAAATAAATCACACATGATATAGGATATATTTAACATTATCCAATGTAATATTTTGGCTAGCTGTCTGCAAATGCAGCAAGGTACTGTATAGTACAATCTAAAGATTTGGCCAATTTGGCATATCTCATCAGTTTACAAGGCCATGAAAATATCAATTCTTATAATTTTGGGGTTATCTTTTCTACCTTGTCCCTCTGTAAACTCTTCTCCCAATTGATTCAAATAGAAAATCTTCCCATCACACGCATCTGCACTGTGGTTGAATATTTTAGGATTCTCATAATGTCCTTTCTGTCCTCATATTTCAGCAGCATTCTAAGCACAACAGCTGGCTGATCATGAGGCTTTTTCCCCATAGCCATTGGCTGCTATATTTTTCTTTATGTTCTTAATGGCTGTAGATAGCTGCTAGGCCAGCATCTGCTTGAGACACAACTACAGTGAGAAATTCACAACCACAACTTTAAGCCTCCGGGTCTTTGTAACTTACACAGTAGCTGGGGCTCCGATTGTTATATACATCTGAAAAATGAATATCTGTTCACCAGGGAAAGTAGGAGAGAAAGTAGGGAAAGAATATGGAAAATAAATGAGAGTTTAGCAGTCTGTTCATTTTACATTACTGGACAGAAAATCTTTTTGAAACAGCACGAATATGACACAGACATGGTTGTTTTTAGAGTTTCCAAACTCAGGTAAATTCTCTAGAAAACATGTTCAGCAACTATGTTCAATTTCAGGGTATGCTAGAAGCTCTCATTACTTGAAAGGTCTCTCTGAATAGCAGACCCCCATATTGTTTAAAAAACACTCTACCATAGTTATATAAATTCACTTTCGTGTATAAATCTGCATATATGAATTTTTAAAACATTTCTGTACTATACAGTAGAAATGATATAAAAACTTGTCCTAAGTTTTTTTTCTGTGCATTGACATTTTATACTGTATTGGTACTGTGGTAATGTATATTATAGGAATTTATATAAATAAATAAATAAACTATATTTTTCCAAAGATTTCTGAAAAAAATCACAGTTTTATTGTTACTTTTGGGAAATATAAACAATAAGGTTGGTCATAAAATTTTAGCTGTTTGAAGCATTTGATTTTAATTTCTGTTGGCTTGAGCATCTGTCTCCTGTCATGAGCTAAGTTATATTGCCTGTGTTTGCACTGATCACTGTTTACTTAAGAATGAAGAAGAAGGACTTGTAGGAAGGTTTAAGCATCACTTAACCCTATTTGATTTGGGCAACTTCCATGTGTGATATTTTAGATCGTTAAAGTCAATGGTCGGGAGTTAAGAAAAACATAAGAAATTAAATTTTCATTTGATTAACAGTATATGTAATTCAAAGTATTTATGTGTAGCAAATTGTAGCTTTAAAAGACACTAAGATATCCAAAAGAGACCTAGAAGATAATTTTAATAACATTCTTATGATTGCATGCACAGTGTTATAGACTAAGTATTTGCATTTCCTTCAAATTTCTATGTCAAAATCCTAACCTCAAATGTGATAGTTTAGGAGGTGGGGCCTTTGGGAGGTGATTAGGTCATGATGGCGGAGCCCTTATGAATGAATGGGATCAGTGCCTTTATCAAAAACATCATGGAGAGCTCTCTTTCCCTTTTTCTGCCGTGTGAGGATACAAGGAGAAGACAACCATCTATGAATCGGGAAGTGAGCCCTCACTAGACACCAAACCTACTGGTGGCTTGATCTTGGACTTTTTAGACTCTAGAACTTTGGGAAATAAATATGGGTTATTTAAGTCACCCAGATTATGGTATTCTTCTTATAGCAGCCTGAACAAACTAACACACTTAGATATATATTTTTATTTGTTCATATCTACTCATTCATTTAGATATGTGAATAAGTTATGTAACATGGGAATGATATTTCTGAAGTTTCTAGATAATGTTGATATAAGTCAAACATCTAGATAATCAATGGACACTTCCAAAAAATATTAAACATAAAAACTATACAATGAAAAATAATATGAATAATTTTATAAAATAACTTTTTAATGGAGCAAAACAAAAATGGAGAAAGACGCAAAACCTATACATTATTAGGAAAAGATTGATAAATGTGCTCACACAAATTTAAAGAAAAATCTACAAAGAAAAATAAGAACAAAGTCTAAAGACAAATGGCAAAGGTCCATAGACTTTTAAATATATAAGAAGCTCTTATCTTTCAATGGAAAAAAAGGCAGAATATGCACATAGCCATTTCACAAAAAGACATGCAACTATGTTACAAATCTACAAAGAGATGCTAAGTAAGGCTCACTCATAATGAAATCTTTTCAAATTAAAGCAGCAAAATCCATTTCTTTCAGAGAAAATGAGTTTGATAATACACAAATTTGGCAACAGTGTTAGGTATGGAAGGTATATGTCTGCTAACTTTTTGAAGGGCAATTTTGCAATAGCTGTGCAATAGAAAAGGTATGTGATTTTTGTCCCAACAACTGCATGGTTAGGAATCTACCTCTATTGATGTATTTGAAACCATTATGCCAAATACACACATACAGACACACACACACACACATATTTCTGTAGCATTATCTATAATACCAAAATATTGGAAACTATCTAAGTGTCAATAGTAATTACATTAATACTTACATGAGTAGATTATGGATATAGAATACCATGGATTCAATACAAAAGGATGAAGCAAATAGATATATGCTGATTTGGAAGTACCTTCACGATATATGGTTGGGAGGAAAAAGAGCAAAGTTCAGGAAAATGTATGTATTATACTCCAGGTTGAGTAAACACATAATATTAATAACTAAGATGTGTTGTATATACTATATACCAAGATTTATACTAACTACTTTATAAATTTCAACATCAAAACAACTCCCCCCTCAATTTTTTACACACTGAGAATTAGAAGGGATTTGTAATTTTACCAAGCCATGCAAGTGGCCAAAGACATAGAATTGCATGGAATTCAAGTCTCAGTATGTAGTTGTTAAGCTTTTGGGGGGCAACTTCTTAGGAATGTCTCTGCAATTTAATAAATTGTAGCTACAGAAAGAACATGGGTATAACCTCCACAGAGAATGTCATAAAAGTGAATTTATTTGACATTTCTTGCCATATCTTATTTACATATCTGTGGTAGTTTCTATCAAAAAACAAAGTAGCACATACTTTTGTGCCTTTTCTCTTTAAAGGAGATAATATTCCTTTATTTTTTTGAATTTTACTTTTAAGAATTAGTTTTGGGTCTTCTAACAGTGGCATAGAGCATAGTGCCTTCAAGATGGGCAAAGCCGTGGTCCCCTGGGGAGCTAATAGGTTCCTTACCTTTGACATCAGATGTCTGCTTTACTCTTCTTGAAATGATGCATTTGATGTAGGGCGTGAAGAAAGGCTCAAGGGCTTTGCACCAAAGCGCTTCATCAGCTCAGCAACACTTACTAACACTTCTTAAAGAGAAAGGGCAATTGTTTCTCGACTTTTCTTTCTTTTTTCTCCTTATGCATAATTCATGCAAGATTATTCGTCTGTTTATCATGCTGCTCATGATCTAACCAAAGATTAGAAATGAGAAAATAAAATTCTTTCTGCCACAGATTCAGGAGTAATCTTTTGCTTTTAAACATAATCAGTTTATTTTGTTCCTTGAAATGAAAAGTCCAATAGTTTTGAAATCTGAAATATTCTCGTTAAGAAAGTGGTACAATAATGGTGAATAATAGTGGAATATAAATGTGTTAGTCTCACAAAAGAATTTGGAACTAAGAGAACAACATATTTTTCTAATAATCACAAGTTAAATTTCCACAATAATTTAAAAAATAATTCACATACTTGGATGACATAGATTAGTTAGGGTGTAGGATAAACTGTGATAACAAGGCCCTAAAGTGGAGAGGCTCAAACCAGACAGCACATTATTTGTCTTTTGGTTAGCCATCCAGGGTGGGCAGATGAGCTTTGTCACTTGAAGTCAGCCAAGGTTTCAGGCCAATAGGGTTGCTCTTCCATCTTGAAAGTGAGAGTCTTAAAGTTATTACAGCCACTTGCAGCTGGAAAGAAGGAAAGAGGGGAAGAAAAGGAGAAACAATCTTTCTTTAAAGGCCAGCGATACAGAAATTGCATTTCTCTCCCTACATGGTCCATTGGTAAGAACTTGGACACACAGCCAGTCATACCTCTGAAGAAAGCTGGGGAATGTAGTTTTTATCTAGGTGGCTACGTGCCTGACTGAAATATTAATAACATGAAAAAAAGAGAAGAACAGATTGTGGAAGGAGGGAGCAACAGTCTGTCATGTGTGCCCTTAATTATTTTACAATTTTAAAACTTATTTTACAATTGCCTATGACTTCTAAAGAGATGGAGATCAATAAAACATAATTTAAAACTGTTGCAATATGAATTAAGATGCATTTTAGCTGCAAGCGTTTAATTTAAATGTGCTGTGACTTGGGGTGTTGAGTAATTGAAACTGAAAAGTCAGGAGTCAATAGTTTAATCCAAGTCATTTACAGGAGGACCTATAAGACAAGCCACATTACCCCTATTCATTATGAGAATTTTACAGTTGAAAATTCAGACCATGTTTTTAAACTCTACACATTCTATGTTAGTACCTTCTGAGAAAGTTTTTTGAATTATTCATTAAGAATCTCTAAATAGATTCTTTTCCCCCTGTACTTCTGGGAATGGTATTATTTTCTTGTTAAATTGTGTTTATAGTAGTTCTCCGTTATCCAGGGGAGATACCTTCCAAGACTCTCAGTGGATGCCTGAAGCCACAGATACTACCAAACCCTATAATACTACGTATTTTCCTATACATACATACCTATGATAAAGTTTAATTTATAAATTAAGCATAGTAACTGATTAACAACAATAACTAGTAATGAAATAGAATAAATTTAACAATATGCCAGCATCACTACTCTTGTGCTTTGGAATCATTATTAAGTACAATAAGGGTCACCTGAATACAGGCACTGAGGTCCCCTGATGGTCAATGTGATAACCAAGTTGGCTGCCAGTGGGGAGGGTGCACGGCACGGAGATGCTGGTCAAAGGTACGATTCACGTCCTGAGTAGGAGGGAGCACAGTGGGAGGTTTCATCACAATACTCAGAACAGCCTGGAACATAAAACTTATGAATTGTTTATTTCTGAAATTTCCTGTTTAGTATTTTCTGACCACAGTTGACAGTGGGTAACTGAATCTGCAGAAAGCAAAATTGGCCGGGCGCGGTGGCTCACGCCTGTAATCCTAGCACTCTGGGAGGCCGAGGCGGGTGGATCGCTCAAGGTCAGGAGTTCGAGACCAGCCTGAGCGAGACCCCGTCTCTACTAAAAAATAGAAAGACATTATATGGACAACTAAAAAAAAATCTATATAAAAAAATTAGCCGGGCATGGTGGCGCATGCCTGTAGTCCCAGCTACTCGGGAGGCTGAGGCAGTAGGATCGCTTAAGCCGAGGAGTCTGAGGTTGCTGTGAGCTAAGCTGACGCCACGGCACTCACTCTAGCCTGGGCAACAAAGTGAGACTGTCTCACCAAAAAAAAAAAAAAAAAGAAAGCAAAATCCTTGATAAGGCGGGGACTACTGTATATACCTGGAGTTAGATCCCAAGGTTTAAAACAGACCTCCGAAACTTTTGCAAACAAATTAGCTCACTCATCTAAATAGGGTGCTGTGATTAATGTAACCACCATTGTCAAGTTTCTTCCGGAAGTATCAGTACAGATAGATGAAGCTAGACATTTTAAAGAAAAAACGAAGGATATATAAATTCTAGAGTCGTTGAATGCTTTGAACGTGGACTTATATTTATATCATTCTTTCTGTGTGTTCTGTCATGTTCATGTTAATTTAAAAAGCTGAAAGATGCTTTGAGGACAGATGTAGATTCAGCAGTCCAGACTTAACAATTCACAAATCTTTTAGTGAAAGAAAACACTACCAGGTCAATCAAAAAAGTTTAAGATAAGCTGCTAGTGTTCTCAAAAAAAATGTTTAACTGTTTCTATGTAAAAAGAGAATATTTTTTCATTCTTTGTCAAATGATACTGTAGATGTTGTGTGTATGTACCTTCTATTTTTGTAATTTAAAAAAAGTAGTGAAATTGTGAATTTCTCATCAACTTGTGTTTAGGTCGAATACATTTCATGTAGCTTATGCTTGCCATTAGGGCTAAAAACTTAACTACATTTGAAATAGAATCATATATGACTTACATTGCAAAAATTTTTGATTAGAATTCTGATAATACTTCACACATTCCATAGCCATCTATATGCTAATATTTCCAACAAATTGTCAGATGCTATTTCTACATAACCTTTTTCTCAACAAATGACCTGTCATGTTCATAATGGCCTCAAATTTTGGTGGCAGTTTTAATTTTATCTAGCAAAAAATTGAAGGCTCATAAAGAAACTAATTACATAGTTTCACAGTTAATAATATGGTTTCTAGTTTTAAGACTTATAATGTGCAAATTTATCTGGTTAAATTTCCCAAGATCCAAGGCATCTTCTTTTTCTTTTTAAAGCATATGGAAAGCCTTTTAGAAGCAATGTAGAGATTTTCATACCATGGACTTAGAAACATTGAGTGTTGATTTTCCATGGCTTTTATTAAATTTTTTTGTAGGCCTAAACTTCATCTAAATCACATTTTCATTACACACACATGTGTCTTGTTAAGGTTCTCTCCTTGAAGAGTTAACAGCTTTTCAAAATGTAATCAGGGAAACTGAAAAGAACAGTCTATTAGTGAAAAAAACTACTTAGAAGAAAAGAAAAAATAATAAGGAGATTGAAACAAAGTTGAGGTTTACTAAACTCTTTACCTGAGCTATCCTGGCAGTTTTTTTAATCTACAGAGATCTGAATTCCTACATTTCTTTTCTGAGCATATAGGGAACTCTGCCATTCATAGGTCCAGCTGTGAATCCTGCACAAGGGTTTCCATATTGATTCCAGGATGGTCTAAGCACATGTTGTCAACTTGTTATTTTGCTTTTCAAATCTAATCTGAAAATATGCTTTCCTTCATTCTATTCCCTTAATTGCTTTCTTTCATAATTGGTTTGGTGAATGAATGACTTAAATTTATTCATTGTGCAATGGCATTGCACTACTTTACATAATTTATATGATTATCCATTATATTATTTAATTGTTTTTCTCATTTTATTTCATAAGGCTTTTGGGGCACACAGTTTATGAAAGACATATTAAAAAAAAAAGCTCACACATATTGTACGTTAATGTCAAAGTACTGTTTCCATTAAGCTTAATGGTCCTTCAGAGAAATTGACTTTTGAATATACAAACCTATTTTATCATTTTGATTGAAATAGTTTTAATTTGGGCACTTTGGTGGCTGCAATGTACTGAATGCTTGCATGATTGGGCTTAAGTACACACACTCAGTGGGTCTATCTGCAAATTGTGGGTTTTATCATCTACTCTCATTACTGCCAGTTGACGTTCAAATTTTCAACTCCAATAAGGCTAGTATTATCCAGTGACTCTAGTACATTGATTCAGAAATAAACTTTCTAGTCTTTGCAAATTTCAGAAACAAGTTCTATTCCTTTTCAACATAAGGAGTTTTAAAGTGCAGACTGAAATCTCACATGACTAAAACTGTCATAATATTGTAAATGTTTTACATAATCACACACATTTGATGTTACTAAATTAAACATTCACACCAGTCTTAAAAACAAGAAAGATTTCAGCTCTGGATTTTGTAGAAAACACAAAAGATATTTTCTTCTCTGTGTGTAAATGATTAATTTGTTTCGAAGACAGAAAGGCAGTTTGTAAACCTGATTTTGAAGAGGCAATTTCTTTGAGAATTTTTGCTTCCTTCTTAAAAAGCAAACTGCTGTGTAAATGACTATCCCATGGCTGGTTCAAGGTGTTGGCCCGAGTTTCCATCTCTTCTCCCCCTCAAGACTTCATGAAGATGGTAATGAAGCAATAAAAAAATGTAACAAGCAATATCTTTGAATTTATTGATAAAAATTCAAAAGATATTCAGTGAAAAATAATCCTTGTTCTTAAAAAGCTTGCATTCTTGTAGAGAGGGATAGATAATTAGTAAGTTAAATCATAGGTTAAAATGTATTATGGAGCACATAAGAGAGAAGAGATGTTGGAGTTGTCAAGCCTTATTGAGAAGCTAACATTTAAGAAAAGACACATGAAGAAGGACAGAAAGTGTATATGCAAATATCTGAAGGCATAGTATTCCAGGCAGAGGGAACAGCCAGTGCCAAGGTCCTGAGGTGAAAGTATGTCTCGTGTGCTTGAGGGACCAGAAGAAGCCAGTGTAGCATGAGCAAGAAGGAGAGTGACAGGAGATAATGGGGGCTTGGGTTTTTGTTCTGAGAAAGGAATGATGTGACTTGTATTTTAAAAAGATTACTTTGGGCCGGGCGCGGTGGCTCACGCCTGTAATCCTAGCACTCTGGGAGGCCGAGGCGGGTGGATTGCTCAAGGTCAGGAGTTCGAGACCAGCCTGAGCGAGACCCCATCTCTACTAAAAATAGAAAGACATTATATGGACAACTAAAAATCTATATAGAAAAAATTAGCCGGGCATAGTGGCGCATGCTTGTAGTCCCAGCTACTCGGGAGGCTGAGGCAGTAGGATCGCTTAAGCCGAGGAGTCTGAGGTTGCTGTGAGCTAGGCTGACGCCACGGCACTCACTCTAGCCTGGGCAACAAAGTGAGACTCTGTCTCAACAAAAAAAAAAAAAAAAAAGAAAAAGATTACTTTGGATGCTGCTTTGAGAATAGACTGAATGGGAACAAGGGTGCAGAGAGGAAGTGCAGTTAGGAAGCTATTCCAATAATCCAGGTCAGAGAGGGTGGTGGCATGGACCAAGATCATTGGTTGGAGGTTGGATGAAATGGTTGTTTTCTGGATATATTGTGAAGGTAGAGTTAACAGGATTTCCTAATGGACCAGAGGAGGGGTGTGAGAGAAAGAGAGGGGTCAAGGATGACTCCCAGATCTTTGGCCCGAGCAACTGAAGGACGGCATTGCCATTGCTGAGATGGGGAAAACTGTGGGAGGCACAGGAGGGTGATCGAGAGTTCAGTTTTGGATCTGTTCAATTAGCAACATTTACTATTCACCTAATTGGCAATGTCAAGAAGGAAGATGAAAGAGGTGCTCAGAGGAGAGGTTTATTCTGGAGACATAAATTGAAAATCATCAGCATATGTATATATAAAGCCAAGTGAATGAATGAAACTACCAAGAGAGTGAGAATAAATAGAGAAGAAACTTGGTTCGAGGACTGAGCTGTGCACACCAGTGCTAAGCCATGAGACAATTTTTGGGTAACTAAAGACCCCTGGAGGAGTGTTGACCAATGAGATAGTTTAGGAGGATGTAGCCTGGAATATGTGTCTTTCCCAGCAGAACCCTGGTGAGATTCCCAGTCTAGACACTGCATGATCGAAAGAGGCAGGCAGGAGGATGCCTAGTTACTGCCTTTTGGGATTGCAGTTGAGATTTGTAAACCTATATTTTAAACCACTTAATGTTTGTACAGCATTTAGAAACCATGCTTGACATATTATGCTTCCTTAGTGTTTGTTAAATAGATACATATATTACCTAGTCATCAGTTCCTCCTCCCCTCTTCAATCCTCTCCTCAACACCTCCATAAAAATAGCCTGGAGTCAGACTTTTATCCTCAGGTTAAGGTATCAGAGAATTCCTAATAATGGATATTTTTTAATTTGGGGGGAATCTTACTTTCTTAGTAATAAATTTTTGAAGCTGAGAGACTTTTTTCAGCAAATGCTTTGATAAACCATTTGCTTAGGGAGTCAAAGCTTGAAGGGGCTCAACTAAAATAGATGGTCACTCTTTACTGTCTGGGTAACTGATAAACTATTCTTTTGTAGAACCGGGTAAGCCAGCTGAGAGAAGAGCTGGACTATTCAACACAACAGCTTCTTGGAAGCTTTGTCTAGGAACAGGAAGAGAAAAAATTAAGTGGTAAGATTGAGAGAAGAATTTGAGAATGGAAAAATGAAAAATAGAAACATCTAATAAATTTTATTAAGTTTTTGCTGTGTGATATATGACAAAAATGTTTTTTCTCTAATATCCCCACAAAATAGTAAAATTGCTATTTAAAAAATGTGTTGGTGAATTAGATGTTTCAGTGAATATGGCAAAGTACCTCTTTTTCCACAGAGGATTTGAAGTGATATCAGAGATATTAGACTTGAATATTTTTCTTTTTTTCTTTGTTTTTTTAATTTGAAATGGAGAGCTTTATTTCTCTTAAAAGGGTTGCAGCCTGTAGGTGGCCAGGCTGACAGGCTGGGAAGCAGAGCCCCCAGGAGCCAGAAACACGTGCTTCCAGACTTGAATATTCTTCTTGCTTTCTCGGGCCACACAGATTTTCCTGTCTCTGAATCTTCATCTTCTGATAGCTATTTTAGCACTCTTCTAATATTTCCTACGGAAACCAGTATGAAAATGCTAAAAGTGTAACCTGAAAATATAATATATGAGTTAAACACAATTAAATAGCTTCCTTTTCTATTAGGATTCTCAATATTTACTATATTATTTGGCAATGTGAACCTTGAAGTAATGGAAAATTATATGTATTATTTAAGAAAAAAAATATATTTTTCATAGGATTCATGTTCTATGGCATACATTTAAAGATGTCATGCAATTATAAGTTATTTTTAATCAATTCTTGTGTGTTGGTTTTATGTTTTTTGCAGCTACAAAAGCTATTTTGCAGTTCAAAAATAGCTTATTTTGAGATTCATTAAATGAATGGGCATATTTTGAGATAAATGAAATGAATGAGCTTGACGACCTCAGGTTCTTGGGAGACATCAGGTTCTGAGTTGCATGAGACAAGAGACAAGTCCAATCTTTGCTGTATTTTGGCGCCATCTGGTGGCAGTTATCTGACTTTAGCTGAACTATCAGCGGGAAGGATCGGGAGTCCAGTTTCTCACCGGAACTTAGCACAGTGGTAGCGACTCCAGACATCTTCCAATTCCTTGGTGCAGGAAAAGACTGGAAAAGAGGAACTCCCTTTTGCCTTTCCACATCCCCTCCCCATATCCTGAAATATATTACGTGTCATTTCTCTGAGTTTATCTTCCCTTTTTGTTCCCCTCTCCCCACAGAGGACTAGAACTTGAGTCTGCCCCCCGTTTGAGAATGGGTACCAGGTGGCAGATGGGGCCCATCACAATTGAGACATATCTCAACTTCAGTTACCATGGAGTTTGCTGTATAAGTTCTTGGCATTCAGAAAACATGTGCTATACGCTGTTGGCTTATCAAGGAGGAATTATTCTGTGGCGGTGTAGAATGAATAAAACTTACTTTCTACCTCCAAGTGTTGACAGTATGGTAAGGTGACTGCAAGCAGGTAATTTCAATAGAATTGGAAAAATATTGTACCATGGTAGCTACATAATTTGGGGGGCACAGTATAAAATAAACATGCAGGACCCTTTGCTAAAAAATAATGAAGAATTTCAAGACAGCAGTGACAAGTATCGAATCAAGCACAGGTTGCTGCTAAGTGCAGGACACTGTTTAAGTGCACAGATTGCCTGACCAGGAGGTCAGCCCTGCTAATACTGATTGAATTCACAGTGTGTCAGAGGAACTATCTGTTTGTTTTTACGGATAATAATTTATTTAATTGTTACAGGACCTTGTGGGCTAGGAACGATTGTTATCTGCATTGTACATATGAGAAAACTGAAATATGGAGAAGTTAAATAACTTGCCCAATGTTCCACAGTGAGTAGCAGAGTTAGTATATGAACCTCGGTGTTCTGGTTTCAGAGAATCCACTTTAGCCACTAGGTAGTAGGACTTCTCTATTCCTTCTTAAATTTAACTATATAAAACAACTCACCTACCCCCACACACGTATACACCCGTACCCTAGTGCTCACATTTGTTTCCCGTATTGATCCTAAATGACTAGTGATGAGCTATTTCTGCCTATTTATTTAATTCTTGTTTGTGATGAAACTCTTTATGGCACTAGTTAGCTTAATAAGCAGATGGAAGCGCTAGACAAAGACCTTGTGTATGTGTCTTCCTCTCCAGCCCACCATCAGCTAATAAAGTCCCCAGAAGATGTAAGTTAGATGTCCCTTAGAAGTAAAATCTACCTATCTTATGAAAGGTTAATTGTGGAAAAACCATGAGTGACCACTGAAATTTTTGATTTTCTACTATGCCAGGAATTCCCAGGACCTGAGTACTTCCAAGAGAGCCTTTATATAAATCCCTCTCCCAAACAGTTTTAAGACAGTTTCTATATTCCTATCATCAAGAAAACTACATTTTTGGAGAGAGGAAAGAGTTGACACACAGAAGTTGGGAATAGTTCCAGAAGATATATGAATGCTAAACTGTTAGCATGACACCTGCTAAAAGAATGAGGGGAGTGATTGTCATGCACCTGTCTATTTGAAGACTTCTGCTGAGTGGCTTAGATGGCATGTTATCAAACCTGCTCATTTATTAGGCTCCTCTTTTTGATGATGGAGAAAGCAGAGACCTAGAAAAATGAAATGCTGAGTTGGTGGCAGACCTATGATGACACCCTGGTGTCTCATTGCCCACTTTTATGTTCTTTTGAATACATCAAGAACTTTACCTCTACTCAAATCAGTCTTTTCATGGATGGAATGCCTTGCTTAGTATCTGCCAAAGAGGATTCATTTTATTTGATAAGGTCGACAATTAGTATTATGATAGTGCTTTCTACTAGTTTAGTTATTAATCCATAGTGGAAATTCTAGAAATTTATGGGCTTAGTGGGTACAAGTGGAAAAGATAGTTCTATAACACCTTGCATAGTATTCCATATGGGAAATATTAAAAGTTGCCTTCGGTTTTGTGTCTCTTCCAGGTGAGTGTGAACCTAGCTTTTGGTTTTGAAGAGGGCACATGACATCTATAGGCTGGTAATGTACTTCTTTGAAAATGAAAGATTCTACTTAAAAACAATTAGTAGTTTATTTATACTTTACTCACAAAGGTTTTGATTAATTTCAGTTTTGCTTTGACCAGAGAGTTTAGTTTAATTTTATAAATTAGTAATTTATGAATATATGAATTTATAATATCTAAGTTTATAAATATATGAATTTATGTAAAGTAGTAAAATTGATTCTACAAAAAGAGAGTCAGTCATGTGACTCATAATAAAATAATTTACTTTATGAGATAGGACAGAGATTTGAATGTGTGGACATAGCATTCTTGTTTAAACTCTGAACATAAGATTTTTCCTTGATTCCTTTTTATATTGCTATTAATGAAAGCAGATCTAAATTACTATGCAAATATTGCTGATATATTTTTGATTTATTGTGAGAAAATTTTGAAAATACAGGAAAGAAAAGCATAACACCAACTAACATGTTTGCTTTTAATAATTTGGGGGAGGGGCTACAAGTAGGTTGCTTTTGAATGTACGTTCTTTTTTATTTTCCTTGATGATAGGAATTAATGAATACTTTTATTAATTGTAATTATAGTCCAGAGGATACATAATGGAATTAAAAGTATATGTCACTGAAACAGCCTAATTTCCTTGGGGAAGGCTATATTTATCAGGTTAGCATTTTCTTATCAGGCATTCAATTCTTGATTCATTAAGGTTGTTTCCTTCAAAGAAAAAAAATGAAAAACATTCATTTAAAACTCATATCATCATCTTTCTTAAAAAATCTCTATAAAACACTAGACATAAAAGTCAGCATTTCTCATAGGTTTCAATTCTGTTCTTCTCAGCATTTTATACAAAAGTCAGTGAACACCCTAGTTACAACTTTGCTGAAAAACAAAACTGAGTAAAAGTCTTTGAAATGCTGCCATCAGTCTTAAGTAGCTTTTGAAGGGGTAGTTCATATTATTATGTGATAAGGATATAAAAAAGAGACATTTTGCTAAGGTGATTGATTTTTGAAAATACTATTGAATTCTCCAAATT
Source organism: Eulemur rufifrons (assembly GCF_041146395.1). Lineage (NCBI taxonomy): Eukaryota > Metazoa > Chordata > Mammalia > Primates > Lemuridae > Eulemur > Eulemur rufifrons. The sequence continues at coordinate 26,440,824 of NC_090997.1, read as the reverse complement.
CAATTTGGAGAACTATGTTGCTGTAGAGAATTAGTAAGAAGACAAGTTATATAAAAATCTGAAACCAACATCACACCTATAACGTTCAAAGTAGACATAAGCCTTCTACTGGATAAGACAGTAATATATTTCTTTTATCTGCTGAAAGAAGCACTGTCAGTTTTGTATAATGAACTCAATAGTACCTGGAGGCTTTTTAATCTTAGAACTTCTGTAGTCATGCATCAGTGATGAAATTATAGATCTCATGTGTTTTATGATTGAAGAGCACTCTGGACATATATGACTGGGTATTGCTAACATCACATTGAATTCTCTTGCTAGCGAGTTTTCAGTGTAATTTAAACTCCTTTATTAACAAAAGACGATAGTCTGAAAGCAAAATTCTAAGTGCTAAATATGCAATAAAAACTTGAGGAAAAATACAAGTACAATTGAACAGTCTAAATTGTTAACTCCATATTAACCATTTAAGAACACAAAGAAAGTAAATTATAATTTATGTTAAGCTCAGAGCTGTTAATTTCTTATATAATTTGTGAAACTGTGCTTTGCAGAAATGTGCTGTTCATGAATATTTTATACTCATAAACAAAACATTTTAATATTATATTACAATATAGTTCATCAAGCACTATAATGATAAATATGGCATTTATTTAAGAAAGATAAAGATTTTTCTTTTCAGCTAAAAGTATTCAGCTTTTTATCCATCCACGTGTTTAGAATGGAAAAATATTTACTTGTAATATGTAGCCAAATACTTTTTTAAAAAAACCTAAAACCCAAGAACATAAAAAATGGATAGACTTTACTGATATCAATGGAATGACAATTTTTGGGAGAATGTTTATTTCCAGATCCTTCCGGGGCTTGTGTTAGGAGGGAGAGAAAAGACAAAGAATAAGGAAACATAATGTTGCTTAATAGGATTTCAAACAACTAAATGCCAGAAGTCATTTTTATTTACCCTAAGATTTCTGAAAGCTACTCATGAGAGCTCAAAATCAAGCATGGGGACGGACACTTTCAACCCTTTTCCATGGAAACTTGTGATACGTAATGTGTCACCTTTTGAAAACATAGCTCTCCAGCAGTTTAGTTTTTTGCTAAAACCTTATCATTAAAGCATAATATTTCTTTAGCTAAAAACAATTATAGGTGAATAGTAGAAATATCACTGAGCACAATTCTTACATTTCATGGATTCATAGTCAAAGAAACAATGTTAGAGAAGATAAAGTTTAATGATTTTCAAAACTTTTGCTTATGTTATTTAAAATTTTTGAAAAATGCTGTCCTTCCTCAGACATTTTTAATGACAGTGATTTTTTTTAAAATCATAATTTAAAATAGATGTAAGGCTATAGTTTCTGTATTTTACAAATATTGACATTTAAAAATAAAACTGCTATATATTAAGACTGGTGCAAAAGTAATTTCAGTTTTAGCGATGTTGAAATTTGCCATTTGATATTGGAATACATTCTTAAATAAAAGTGGTTATGTTATACATCATTTTAATGTGCATTTCTTGCTTTATTTTTTTTTTGCTAATGACTTGTTACTTGCTGTTTATTTTACACTGTGGAAATGATGTTAGACAAAAAGCAAATTTGAGCAATTTTCTTACTCAAGTCCAAAATGGGTTGTAAAACAGTGGAGACAACTCACAACATCAACAACACAGTTGCGCCAGGAACTGCTAACGAACATATGGTGCAGTTGGTGGTTCAAGGTTTGCAAAGGAGACAGAGAGCCTTGACGATGAGGAGCGCAGTGGCCGGCCGTAGGAAGTCGACAATGAGCAATCACTGAAGCTGATCCTCTTACAACTACACAAGAAGTTGCCCAAGAACTCAACATCGACCATGCTACAGTCCTTTGGCATTTGAAGCAAATTGAAAAGGTGAAAAAGCATGTTAAATGGGTGCCTCATGAGCCAACTGAAAATAAAAAAAATTGTTGTTTGGAAGTGTCATCTTCTCTTATTGTATACAACAATAACAAACTATTTCTTGATTGGATTGTGATGTGCAAGAAAAAGTGGATTTTATACAACAACCGGGGATGACCAGCTCAGTGGCTGGACCTAGAAGAAGCTCCAAAGCACTTCCCAAAGCCAAACTTGCACCAAAAAAATGTCATGGTCACTGTTTGGAGGTCTCCTGCCAGTCTGATCCACTGCAGCTTTCTGAATCCCGGCAAAACCATCCCATCTGAGAAGTACGCTCAGTAAATAGATGAGATGCACCAAAAACTGCAACACCTGCAACTGGCATTGGTCAACAGAAAGGGCCCAGTTCTTCTCCACGACAATGCCTGACTGCAGGCCACACAATTAATGCTTCAAAAGTTGAACTAATTGGGCTATGAAGTTTTGCCTCATCTGCCATATTCACCTGACCTCTCGCCAACCTACTACCACCTCTTCAAGCATCTCGACAATGTTTTGTAGGGAAAATGCTTCCACAACCAGCAGGATGGAGGAAATGGTTTCCAAGAGTTCATCGAATTCCGAAGCACGGATTTTTATGCTACAGGAATAAACAAACTTACTTCTTGTTGGTAACAATGTGTTCATCATAATGGTTCCTATTAGATCTGTTTGAGCCTAGTTATAATGATTTAAAATTCACAGTTTGAACCACAATTACTTGTGCACCAACTTAATACAATGGAATGCAAAATATGTAGTAATTTGATAGTCTTATTCATTTAAAAATACATGAAAAAGCTCCTATTTAACATTCAGAAGTTTCTCATTCTTCTTGGACTTGTGTTTTTCATCATTTCCCCCATAAAATTTTATATTAATGTAACACATCTTTAATACATAGATTATCCTATCAATTTTTTCAACAAAACATGTAAATAAATTAAAATCTGAAATAAAATTTTGTTTAATCAAAGAAAATTTCTGACCACAGTTAAGGATTCTAGGTGTTAAGAGTTTTCTTCAGAATTATTTTACATTTATTAGAATGCAATTGATCAAAACAACCTAAACAAATTCAAAACATGATAAGTAAATGTTATCTCATAACAATATGGTAAGGATTTAAAAATCATTCCTATATCTGTGGGCAATAAATGTTACTTTTTTGTTAGAATGACATTATTCAGCATCAATTCTATTTTTGTTTTAATTGATATAAGTACTGAGAAAACTTGCTTACATTAAAAAAAGATGTGTATGAGAAATGCCACTAAATTCTCTGTATCCTTCCAAGATACATGCAAAATACTATGATGCATTATTGAAAATTATTTTTAAAGATCAATCAGCAGACAGCTCTATCAGGTTCTCTTTCAATTTTGTTGATTACCTGGATGAGGTATCATTTGACCAGCATACAGATTTGTCACCCAGTTATTAGAGTTAAGTTACAGAATAGTATTTTAATTTTTTCCTTTTTTATCATGTTCAGAAAGTTTTAACACCGTCACTCCCAGCCTATGCAATGTACTATAATAAGATAGGAGTTAGGTAAGATATATGCTTTTCTTTTATATAATGAGAGAACAGCTATTATGAAAAGAAGAGCTGTAACACATGTGAATCCTATCAAAATATTTTTTCCCCAGATTTTACATTTCTTGTAGGCTTTGCTCTTTTCTCTTACTTCTCTGCTCTATCTCTGTGACTGATTTGTTTAACTGAAAGATATTGTCTTCAAGATATTGTCTTCTATCTTCTGCATGATCTAACCTATTCTTAAGGCTTTCTGCTGTGTTTTGTAATTCCTTGAGCCAGTAGGTGGCGCTCGTGTGTGGGACTCAACCACACCCTGCAAGATGAGTCAGTAGATGCAGTAAAAGGCATGCAAATGGACCTCCCTGTCAATAGGTAGTACTTGCCAGGAGAAACAAGCTACAATGTTGTTTTTGAGTCCTGTGATCAGTTCTAGTTCTTCAGGGTAAGTACTCTAATGCCTCATCAGGCGGTGGGTGGGCCTCTGGGACTTCCAGGAACGTCCTTATTCTCCACCTCAGGTGGGGGAGTAGGGCTGGGCTTGGCTGGGTTGGGTGAGCCTGCCCTCCAGCTCCACAAATGCTTTTAGCAGGGGTCAAAGGTCTGTTCCTTGCGTCTGGGCAAAGCTGCCAGGCAGGGGCTGAAGTGGCCCCACTCAACCGGGAAGTCTGCGCGTGGAGACAGGGCTTTCTGAGACCCTCGATCAGGCGGTCTGGAGCAGGCCTCACCCCTCCTCCCTCCGCTCCCTATTCCGTGGTTTTTCCTGGGCCTCTGCTGGCAGGCAGGACCTCAAGCCAGCTGAGCTCCCCCATGACCGTGATGAAGGCTGTGAATTTCCCCGCCCAAGATCCTGGCCTGAGCTGGAGCGCTGCCCTTCCGTGGGAGGAGGGGTGCCCTGTGAGCATGCTGCAGCTAGGACCCGCACTGCACTCTCACCCCTGATCTGCCCCGGCAGGCACCCAGACCTCAGGAGAGGAATTCACAAATATCCCCTCTGTGCCCCCAGGTGATGCGTTTGAGTCCTGGGTACACGGGATCTGGCCTGTAGGCCTGTCCCCAGGGCCTTGGAGATCAATTCCTGACGATGCCAGGGAGGAGGATACTTGCCCCAAGTCTCTCACGGGGTGCCCAAGCTGCTTCAATGTCCCTCCACCTTGGGTGTGTCCTGCTCTGCTGGAGTCTCTGGGCAAGCAGCACCAGGGCCGGCCAGCGGGCAGGGAGCTCACAGTTCGAGCACCCCTCAGTCTGGTGCGGGACCCCAAAAGGAAAAGTCTGAGCCCTGTTCCCTGTGGAAACCTCTGTGTTGTGGCTCAATTGTCTCTCTTGGCAGCTGCAGGAGTGGGAGGGGAAGGGGAGAAAAAGAGTCTAGGTGGAGGAAAATCCACCCGCTGGTCATCTCACACCCTCTCTGTGGGAGGCAGTCTGCCCAGAATGAGGGGGCTCTGGATTCACGCAAATCACCTGGGACCCACTGGGCCCCTGTGGCTCTTGCAGTCTGAGCTGTAGTTAGGAAATGTCTGTGTGGGGACAAGCAAGATGGAACCTCAGGGATTAGCCCCCCTGGGGAGGACCAAGGCACCCTGTGGGTAGAGAAGCGCTATGGCTCCTGCCATCTGGCTCTGGTCTGTGGGCTGGGAGCCTGGTGCCCTGTCTGCAAGAAGCTCTCCAGTCACTGGCAGCAGCAGTCTCTGGGCTCGTGTTGGCAGAAGGTGTCTCCAGCAGCTCCAGAGCCCAACAGTCTGAGATGCGAGGGAGGGGGTTATTAACTGACTTACCTACCCTTCTGGCTGGTCTCTGAGCCTCTCACGGCTTAATTCCCACTGATGCCTTCCTCCTTCCAGTTCTACTCTGTAACCTCTTCCCAGGGAGTCTCTTGTAGCTTCAGGAACCCTTCCTCCAGACTCTCTTTTGATCTATGCTTGTCCGTCTGTTTTTTCTCTTTCATCTAAAACTTCTCCTTCTTACAGGGACACTCTGGCTGCTGGTGTCTTTGGTCTGCCATCTACTATTTCAGTGTTTTAAAAATTTTATTAACTTTTCTCATTCAAATATTTGGTGATTAATAAAAAATCTGGCTTCTCTTGAGGAAATGGAAGTTCTGGGAGCGCTGGCTTGGCATTCAAAGGATCAGCCACCAGCTACCCTTTTTAGAAAGGTCGTGTGCCCTCTGCTTCATGATTATCATCAATTTATTCCAGATGAGCTCCTGTAAACACCTGCTCTAGGGGCAGATACACAAGTGCAGTGGGTGCCATGGAAGTTTGTGGTAACCATCATGGTGGATGTAGCATAGAGTTGTGCCCTTCAAGATCTCCCTTTAAGAGCACTTGTTGCAGAGAGCACAGTTGCCTGACAGTCTCCAGCTGCCCCACACTTTTGGATAGACTTTGGCACTCATGAATAGACCACACTCTTCCTGGCCTGTTCTCAGCCATTTCTGCTAAGTGTGGGGTTCCTCTCATAGGCAACCTTTGCTCAGGGACTCTCCATCAGCCTGACTGAGACGTTCTCTGAACAGCATTACTCATAGCCTGGCAAGGTGGCTTTCACATAGAACCCTAGTCCGAATGGAACATATAGGGTGGCATGGAGAGTCTCTAAAACACTGTGGCAGCCCAAGTGATAGATTTAACTGGTCATGATCTGGGATCATGCGGAGAGGAATGTCTTACTGGAATGATTATTTAAGCAGTGGAAAGCTAAGCGGTTGGGAGTGGGACCAGGCAATGCCTACAAGGCAGCAGAGTTGGCTGGTTATCATAATACTAAGTTGTATTGTTGCCTTGCAGGGGGATATTGAGAAACTGAGTGTGGTTACACACTGTTAAAGGCTAAATGTGAGAGCCAGAGGACATATTTTATGGATTACAGGTAGGACCTTATCTCTTTCTGAGGAACAGTGGTCATAAGTGAGGAGCAGACAAACTTACTGGTTAGAGTCACAGATCTCCAAAGACATTTAAGTGTTTGGTGAACACTGTTATGCTAAAGTCTGGATTGTGGTTGAGAAAACCTAGGGCCCTTGAATATCATCTGGGGAAATATGGATAGATGCTCCTGAGGATTTTGGCTTTGCGGAGGCCACACTACTACCACCACCACCCCGCCTAAGCCCTCTGGCTTACAGAGGGGCCCCGCCCCTCCCGAGTACGAGTGAGCATTTCTCCTGTATGAAATGACACTGCAGCAGCCTCTCCCCCACAAGGCTACAGTTATCCCACTTTGGATGTCTCGGCTCCCTTCCTGCCTGCCAGGCTGGTAAGTAGGAATAAACCCCAGCATAGAGCTGCGGGGGCATGCTGGGCCTGACAATGGAGGAAAGGGATGACACCCAAGTGAGCTGTAGGAGTTAGCTAGTGTGTACCAGCATGAGCCAGAGGAACGGCCCTGCCATTGGAATTTTAATGGTGATGGGGGGAGCTGGAACACAGGCTGGAAAAGCAAGAATTCACTGACTTGGGCACATTGTCTCAGGACGTCGGGTTTAACAGCTTGGCAAGAAGGCCAAGGGATAAGGAAAATTCACTGCTAGGGAAGCTCTTAGAAGCTTTGAGAAAAGGATGATGGCCCATTCTGAGCAGAGTAAAAATGCCTGAGTTGCCCTTGTAGATGATAAAGAAGGAATAAAGGGGCCAGGGGAAGTGAGCACACAGGAATAGATACATTATATGAGGCCAGAAGACCCATTGGAGGTTTATGTTCCACTGGGGGACCCCCCCCCCCAAGAATACACCATTCACCATGCTGGTGAGAGGGGCACTTGCATCTCTGAGCAGGTAAGTGGTGTCTCTCCTCTGTTACCCAGGGCTGACAGCGGAAGAAGCATCACAGAGCCAGGCTTGTTAACTGCCCAGGGATGATGTGATAATAAGTTACATAAATTAAATGTAATAAATTCTGGCCTGGAAGGGTCTTATTTTCAGTGGTTTAGGCTCCTCTTTAATGAATGTTTAGATAACGCTACCAGGTAGTCTGCCTGTTGAGGTAGTTTAAAGTGAGGGGGTGTTGGATTTAGAATGGAGAGTGGAGAGTTGAGTGATGAATAGCCGTGAGGCCCACAGAGCATCTGCAGTGATGAGGGCTGTAATGCAGACTACTAACTTCCCTTTTCTCAGTTTCTCTTCAGAAGGCTAGCATGTGGGAACCACGGAGGAGCTGCTCCCTAAGCATGCCTGGAGAAGTGATCTGTGCAGCTGAGCAGCATACAGTCCCCGTGGGCTGTAGAGTCCATGCAGTTGTGCTCCTCAGATCTTCCTTAAAAAGAACTTCCTGCAAAGATTATAATTAATGACAGCTCCTAGTTGCTATGCCTTTTGATCTGCTGAAGTCCGCTCCCAGCCCAAGACTGAGTATGGTGGAAATACTAGAATGGCACATTTTTGTCCAATGCAGGAATCCTCTGACAGCTTTTCCTGGGGACTGACTGCTCATCTGCCTTGCATAGATTTTCTCAGAGCTGCACTGCGGTCTGAGGCCCTTCCTGCCTAAATCTTGAATCCTCCTTTCTTCTTTCACAATTGTCAGACTTGCATTGTTGTTTGAAGCCTCTACAATCCCATTCTTGCATCCTTCACCCATATCATTGATAGGAATTTTGCCAAATAAATCTCTTGCACCCCTATCCTATCTTTATGTCAGTTTCTGTGATGACCTATATTGACACAGTGGGATTCTGTAAGCCTGGGCTTAGCCAAAAGCAGAGAAGTGTATATCCTGGGTAAAAGAAACAAGAAGAGAAAGAATGTATTCAAATATAATTAACAATTGTTTGCAAATGCATTTTTCATTTTTAAATATTAGTTATTTTAATGCTCTTCAACAAAATTGGAAAGCCAGTATTCTTCCAATTTAAAAATGATTCACAATAGGAAGAAATAATGGTTTTGTATAATTACTAAATATTCTCCATAGTCCACTGCAAAGAAATGTGCTTCTTGGATTAGCATTTAAAAGGAAATTAAAGACTCATTAAGGTTAACTAGGTCAGATGGTTAAAAAGTGATGATGCTAATTATTCTTTACCTTAATTAAGGTAATGGATTTAGATGGAAAACTGAAAAGATCTGCAGTTAGGAATATTATAGTTTACTAAAAACAAGGGAGGTAAATTGCTAGAATTCTTAATAAAAAATTAATTCATTTTAAGTTAAACACATGCTGTATATTTTGTGTACCCTTGATGTAACTTAGAAAATATCCTACTCTGCTTTTTTTTTTTTTTTTTTTTACCTGAATGTATTTCTATTTACTAAGATCTGAGATAGGAACGGTCATACTTAGGACTGAAAGGCAGAAAATACAATGAGCTATGAAAGAGAAAAAAGAAAGGTACTTTCGATTGTCGAGGATTCAACCAGAGATAAAACCTATATACAAGCATGTGTGTAGCTCAAATAAAATAAAAATAAAAGGACTAATTCATGTCATGACTGCTTGTTGGCTTCCTCTTCATGTGCATTCCCTGTGCCATTCTGTACATAGGATGAACCAGAACCAAGGCCATACAAACCACAATATTTGGCATCATCAATATGATCTTCAAAGAACATTCCTCTCATTTTGAAAAAGGCCATTCCTGTAAGCAATGAATCAGATCCTGCCTGATGCTGTGGTCCTATTTGTTCCAGCTCCAATTGTTCAGCAACTTCTTGTAATCCACCTTTGAGATTTTTGCAGCTCTTCATGAGGTACTTCATATGATAAATGACAGGAAAAAATACTCGAAGGATCTCAAAGAAGTCAAGGTCTTCTTCAGGCAAGTTAGAGTTAGTCGGGATTTTGATTAAATAGCCAAAGTCATAACCACTATGAAATGACAACCATTTGGCACCTTCACAGAGGACCACTCCCGAAGTCATAAGAAGTTCTGAAAAGTACTGGGTCTCAATTCCTTCCTCCTCATGTTTTTTAAACTGGATACCAGATGTTGTTAGTAGCTCTATAGAGTGCTGGGCATACATGTCCTCCATCACATTAAACTTAAAATTAAACTGCCAAGTTGAAGTTCCTGGAGGGTATTCTCCTTGCTCATTCATAAATGTCAGTCCTAGCCGAGTTATCTTTAACAAGTCTACATTACATCACAATAGCTGGTACTGACAGTCAGCATTGCTCCTGAATTCTCCAAGGGGTCTTGCAACCACACCTGGAAACTCCATGTCCATAGCAACGTAATTATATTTTTGAATAACTTGACGAATTTTCTTCATCTCTTCATCCAGGTTGCAAGCCCAAACTTCACGAATTCTTTGGCTATGATCTACGGTTGCTGCTGGCATAGTGAGGGCACAAGGGAGTCTAGATGCCAAGCACCAAAATGTTATACTTGATTCAAGATTTTTTTTTTTTTTTTTTATTGATCCTTTCTATTTTTTTTTTTATATATTTTTTTTTGTTTTGTTTGTTTTTCAGCTCATTAAGGGGGTACAAAAGATCAGGCTATATACATTGCCCATGCCTCCCCATCCCCCCGAGTCTGAGCTTTAGTTATGTCCATTTCCTAGACAGTGCACATCACTCTCATCATATAGGTGTGCACTCCTCCCCTCCCCCCACCCCATCCTCCCCAGAGAGAACTTCAAACGTGTCCATTCCCCAGGCAGTGCGCATCGCACTCATCAAGTAGGTATACACCCATCCCTTCCACCCAGCCCCGACCTCTGTCCAATACCCAATTGGTGTGAATCCCAAATGTGCACTCAGGGAAACCAGTTTGCTGGTGAGTACATGTGGTGCTTGTTTTTCCATTCTTGGGATACTTCACTATCCCATTACTGGGCATCTACCCAGAAGAACAAAAGTCATTCTATAAAAAAGACACCTGCACCCGAATGTTTATAGCAGCACAATTCACAATCGCAAAGATGTGGAAACAACCCAAATGCCCATCGATTCATGAATGGATTAGCAAAATGTGGTATATGTATACCATGGAATATTACTCAGCTATTAGAAATGATGGCGATATGGCATCTCTTTGGCTCTCCTGGAGTGAGCTGGAACCCATTCTATTAAGTGAAATATCTCAAGATTTTTTTTCATAAAATACTTTATCCTTTGTTTATGTACTTTTGTCGCTGAGCTCGCGCTCCTCCTCCTCCTCCTCCTCGCCGTAGAGACAGCGCTCTGAGTCGGCGGTGGTGGCAGCAGCGGGCGCCCCATGGACACCGCTCACCCAGCCAGGGGAAAACGGAGCCGGAGCTGCGCTGCGCTACGCTGCGTCGTCGCTTTTCGCACCTACTCTGCTTTTTTGAAGTTTGCACTACATAATCTCCTATTTGATTCTACTCAGTGTACTTAGGGGTAAGAAATATGCATGCTTGTTCCTGTGCACACCTGTGAGGAGGGCTCTTCTGTTTCTCCTGTCTTTCTGCATCCTCTCTTACTTAGAGTGGTGATGGCTTCATCTTTCCTAGTACAGAGCCCCTCCTGGGTCCTCCCACCGCTCAGAGAATGCATGCTAAAAGAGATTTAACTTCATACCCTTCAGAATTCTCCTTTTCTCAGTGATCATCACTTCAAAGGTGATCAAGTCTGAAACTTCATATCATCTGCTGTGAGTTGTTAAAAATACCATGTCTTAACCTAGGGGGTTAAAAACCTGAAGGAAAAGCTTCAAAGTATCTGCCGACATTTGGTAGGATATATGACAACGAGAAACTTCTTGTTCCTCTGCCTTCAAGCTGGTCTTACTTTGAATATCCACAGAGCTCACCACCCAGAGTATACCAAATGTAGAGTGCATAGGTATTATTTTTTTCCTTATAATTCTCTACTTTTTACTGATATTTCTACTTCACTTTTTAATATAGAGTTCAGAATAATTTTAAGATTTACTCACATGAAGAAGTAAGTGAGGAGTTGGATTTTGCACAAGTAACCTGTAAAGATAAAAGGGATAAGAGAATATACGATGCAGTTGAGGAAATGCAAATAATTCAGTTAACAAACAGAAGGAGTGATGAAGGATGATGGATTAGACTGAATAGGAAAGGTGCACAGATGCCATATCCTGAGGTGGTAGGGATCAATTTGTATTTGGGCACATATTTCTGGAAGCTATGAGCTAGATAGAGGGCTAGGCTGGGTCTTACATTTTTCTAGGCAGTAAATGACAAAAATTTGAATTTGATGGCTTCTATAGTGGATGGATAATGTGATGGTTAATTTTATGGGTCACTGAGCACCTAGATATTTGGTAAAACAGTCTTTCTGGATGTGTCTTTGAGGGTGTTTCTGGATGAGATAAACATTTGAATCAGTAGACTGAGTAAAGCAGATTGGCCTCCCCAATGTGGATAATTCTCATCCAATCAGTTGAGGGTCTGAATAGAATAAAAAGCTGAGTAAGAAAGAATTCTCTCTGTGGGCCTGACTGTCTTCAAACTGGAATATTGGTCTCCTGCCTTTGGATTTGGATTTGGATCAAAACTTTTACTATCAGCTTTGTTGTTTTTCAGTTCTTCCATCTCAAACTAGAATTATACCGTTAGCTTTCCAGGTTTGCACTTCTCAGCCTCCATAATTGCATGGGCCAATTTCTTATAATAAATTTCTCTCTCTCTCTCTCTCTCTTCGTGTGTGTGTGTGTGTGTGTGTGTGTGTATGTGTATCCTACTGGGTGTTCTGTTTCTTTGGAGAACCCTAACTAATACTTCTAATAATATTTTGATACTGAGATGTGGGATGCTGCTATAACAAAAACCTAAAAATGTGGAAGAGGTTTCCAAACTGGGTAATGAAAGATTTTTGAGGTGCGTGCTAGCAAAGACAAGATTGCTGTGAAGGGATTATTAAGGGATTATGAAGAGAGTCTGGTGAGGGCTCAGAAGGAAAAGCAGAAATGCTTTCTGTAAAGAAAGCATCTGTACTCTGAGAGACTACATAAATAATAATGAACAGACGTTACTAGAAATATGGATGGCAAAGGCTACTATGGTGAGGTCTCTGATAGAAATGAGGAACACATAATTGGAGAAAACATGCTCCTCATTATAAAGTGGCAAAGAATTTGGCTGAACTATGATCTAGTGTTTTGTGGAAGGTAGAATTTGTGTGATGAAATTGAATATTTAGCTGGGGAAATTTCTAAGCAAAGTATTGAAGAAATGGCTGGTTTCTCTTGATTGTCTATAGTATAATAAAATATGAGAAGAGAGAAAGGAAGTGAAGAAAGAATTGTTAAGCACAAAGGAAGAAAAATGTAAAAGACCTGGAAAATTCTCAGACTACCTGTATTGCAAAAAACAAGGAAGTTTGTTCTAGAGAACACTAAGGATATGGCTGAACAACAATTTGATAGGGAGAGAAGTGTGGGTGTGAACTGTGAATGTAATCAGCCACCCCAGCAGAAACACTGCCAGGTTGAACACATGGGAACAGCAATGGCACAAGATAAGGGAAGGCCGTTGAGATTTTTAGACCTTATAGAAACAGAAGATAGAGCTATTTGGCTGTAAACATGCACCATTCTTCTAAACAGGGAAGAATGACCCCAGAAGCAATTCAAAGATCATCAGGGTTGCCTCATCCTTTCAAAAGGGAGGGATGGGGCAGGACCACCTGGGTTTTAACAGGCCAAACAGTGGCTGTCGGGAGGTTTGCAAATGGGAACCCCAGTGGAAGAGCCACAGAAGTGGAACAAAGTGTCCCCAGAACTGAAGGGAATTATTCTCGAGCCTTAAGATCTAATAATATTTACCTGCTAGGTTAGTAGCTTGCTTGGAACCCATCACTCATAAATTCCTTCTGATTTCCCTTTTTTGGAATGAGAATGTCTATTCTATGCCTGTCCTACCACTGTATTTTGAAAGAACGTAACTTAATCTGGTTTCACAAGTTCACAGATGTAAAGGAACTTTTCCTCAGAATGAATTGTACCTCCAGTCTTATATCTGATTTAGGTGATATTTATTATATATATTTAATTGTACATATAATAACAATTGTACATATTTATGGGGTACATAGCGATGTTTTGATACTTATAATGTATAGTGATCACAGGATAATTAGCATATTCATCATGTCAAACATTTATCATTTCTTTGTGCTGGGAACATTCAATATCCTTCTTCTAGCTATTTGAAACTATGTAATATATTTTTATTATATAGTCGTCCTACAGTGCTATAGAACACTAAACTTACTACTCCTATCTAGGTGTAATTTTATATACTTTAACAAATTTGTATGCTCTGGATATTAATCCCTGTTGGATGAATAGTTTGCAAACATCTTTTCCCACTCTGTAGGTTGTCTTTTCACTCTCTTGATTGTTTCCTTTGCTGTGCAGAAGCTTTTTAGTTTGATATAATCCCATTTTTATATTTTTGCTTTTGTTGCCTGTGCTTTTGAGGTCTTATCAATAAAATCTTTTTTCCAGACCAATGCCTTGAAGTGTTTATCCTATGTTTTCTTCAAGTAGTTTTATTGTTTTGGGTCTTATATTTAGGTCTTCAATCCATTTTGAGTTGATTTTTGTATATGGTGAGAGACAGGGTTTTAGTTTTACTCTTCTCATATGCATATCCAATTTTCCCAGCGCCATTTGTTGAAGAGACTTTCCTTTCCTCAATGAGTGTTTTTGGTGCCTTTGTCAAAAATAAGTTGCCTGAGCAGATTAAGATAGATAATGAGAGGTAAGATGTAGGAATTACTCTGAAGTTTCTAAAAAATTAAGGACGATGTTGTCATTTTCCAGGAGAGGGATTATTGAAAGAAAGAAAGATGTGAAAAAAAAAAATAAGTTTGAAGAACAATGATGTCTACTCCTTTGGGACATATTGAAGTGATTTGTGGAACTGAAGTCCCCAAGTTGAGATATTTGGCATATAGTTGGGTATATGAATCTTGGACAGAAGAAAGCTATTTGAAATAGAGATGTAAGTTTCAGAAATTTAATTCATAAAGGCAACATCATATATATGCTATAAGAAAATAATGTTATGAGAGGACCAAATTTCAAAATGGGAAAGATCATTTATGTATAATATTCCAATGATCCAAGATACTTTTTAAGTTTATCTTAGTAGCAGTAGGCTGAAAGAGACCATTACAGTTTATCTAGTCCATCATCATCTTGCCTTCTGGGAACAAGACTCATTCCGGTTGGATGGAACATCCTATTCACTTATGACACACTAGAGGGAATCCAGGAAGCAATGAGGTTAATGATTTCCCCACCCATTTCCTTTTTATTCCAAATTTGGACTAGTTTAGGGCTCCCAACCGTAAGTGTGCTTAAAAATGCAGAGGTTACAGAAAGAATATTTCCTTTTTAAATTTCCTTTGCCATCTCAATAATCAGCAAAATTTCCTGTATAGGCAAAATAAATAACCTGCTAAATCTAGATTTTCCTCATGCTTAGCTTCAGTATATCATCTCATTGCAGAATTTCTCTTTCTTTATAGCTGTGGAGAGCAATTCTCTTAGGTAATGTCAGTAGAAATAGAGTTCCCTATATTCCACTGTGGATGACAAAGAAAAGCTCTCAGAAAAAGTGTCCAGTAATTAGTAAAACGTTCTCATGTCATATCACTTATACCATGGGTCATTGGCTAACCATAAAGAAGAACTAACTTTATCATTTAAGCATTGCAGTTTGGACTAATTTAGGTTATACTGATTGCTTAATCAAACATCTCTTTATTACTCAAGAGACTGTAAAACAATTGAATTCAGGTCCTGGCAAGGAAGTAAGTTATAGACTGTGTTGTCCTATCCTTCTAGATGAGGAAGCTGGGACCAAAAGGTGTGACCAATGGATCAAAAGCCACTTGAGATATACACAAGCTATTCACTCTGCCAACCTCTTTCCATTTCCATTTACTTCCTTTGTATTATAGTATCTTGTGTTGCAACATATCACTTTCAGAAGTCTGCAAAATTAAATCAACACAATCCAGTTGGGGTCAACCTTCACAGGGAGAAACAGGCTATGGTGATACACACATGATTATGTCAGTTTACATTTCCCCCAAAGCAGAGCCTGAGACAAGGACTTGGGTGCAAGTAGTTTATTGTGGAGGCGATCCAAGGAAGCAAGAGTGAGAGCTAGAAAAAGGGAGATAGGACAGAAGGAGAAGCCAATTTTATGATGTATTTCTAAGGCTATTTCCCTGAGGAATGAGGGCTTCATTTCACTGGGGTTTCCTGAGAAACATTCAGGAGCCTTACCAGTATTAGCCATCCAGAAAAATGGGAGGCATTTATCCTTCAGCTTAGCATACTCGTTGGTTGAAGTTTGCCCCTGTGGCATTAACTATGCCATGTTTCTGGAATGAAATTTGGTAGGGAAGTGGGATATGGAATAACGCAGATCTAAGGTCAAATCCTGGCTTCTTCGTTTAACCAATTGTGTTTATCATTAATACTTGGCATTTTGGAGGCATATACCCAATTTTGATATTATTTAATTGGATTGTTGTGAAAACACTTGTTGAAATGTGGCACCACATGATGGCTTATTTTTTTTTTAGTAGAATTTAGAAAGTGAGAAACTTATTTTGAACATTTTTCAAGCACTTAAAAATTCAACAGCAGAGACAATTTGTCTTAGTTCCTTTGGACTGCTATAACAAGATACCATAGACTGGGTGGATTATAAACAGAAGATATTTATTTTTCATAGTTCTAGAGGCTGACAAGTCCAAGATCAAGGCACCAGATTTGGTATCTGGGGAGGGCCTGCTTCCTCATTGACAGCTGTCTTCTCATTGTCACTTCACATGGCAGGAGAGGGAAAGGACCTCTCTGGGGTCTCTTTATAAAAGACACCATAAAAAGGGCACTAACCCTATTCATGAGAGCTCCACCATCATGATCTAATCACCTGGCAAAGACCCCACCTCCTAAACCATCACGTTGGGGGTTAGGACTTCAGCATAAGAATTTCAGGGGGACACTAACATTCAGTCCATTGCATATTGTAACCTCATCATAACACTGTCACGTGGCTAGACTCATGAACCCAATGACATATCATAGTAAGAGTCCTGTGTACATCAAGAAAAAAGAAAGCATGCATAGCTCTCAAATTACTTTTCAGGATTTGGCATATGTATAACTATGTTAAGAAAATGGGAAAGCATCCAGGTTTAATAGAATGACAGTGGCTCATATTTCATAAATATTAAGAATTATAGGACGTAGATCATAGAGAATTGAGAGGACTGACAATTACCATAAGACAGGAATGCTGATTTTGAAATTTATTCTTATTATATGAGTGCCTGTGCCCTGAAAAAAATTATGTGTATCTGTGTAATCCCCAAGGAGCCTTCCCGATGTATTCCTGGCTCACGTTTGCATAAGATCAGAGAACTCCAGTTGTTAGGAAGGGATGAAAGCCTTAAGCATAATGGATTAAATAATTAAAATAGCAATGGATTTTCACTTATGTCTGCATGGAAAAATTGTTGGATATTAAATACACCCTAGGTAGATGCCAGAGTTTGTTGTTAAATTGTTCAGAATTTCTCGATAATATAATGATGACAATGTTCATTCCTTTAAACATATCCCTAAGTGCACCGTGCTATTTGGAAATATTTTTTAAGGCAAAGATTTAATTTGGCTTTGAAAATTTGGAATTGCCATATTTTGCACTGGAATAAAATTCCCTGTTCAATTTTGAACAATCTGTGGCTAACAAAAATACATTGACAATTCCTCCATGAAAGATGAGTGATTACAAAATTCATAACTTATAGTAAGGAAGATGATAACGTTGTGAAACTGTGAAACTCTTTTTTTCCTTACCCAGCGATTATGGGGCAGTGCCAGTATCTTAGCAATTATGTGCAAAGCTACATGTCAGTTTTAAAGTGCAGTCTGGAGGCAAAACATTGGTCTAGATGACTTCTCAAAGTCTCAATTTTTTCTATATTTCAGGATATAAAGGGAGAAAAAAAGAGAGAAAGTATGATTATTTGCAAGATAATTGTAAGAAAAGAACAATAAGGATCATGACTTAGGCTTTACCAACTGGTGTCTACAAAACACAAAATAAAACTTTTCTATCCTTATTAGGGTTCAATGGACTGGGTTGTTGAATGCAAATCTCTCTCAATGTATTTCCTGTTATTTTCAGAAGAACTCAAATGAGACTGTAGATATTCTTGTAATACAGGCAGTAAGCTATAGCTACAGAGGGTATTACTTTTCTTATCCTCTTCTGGTTCCCATTTGTCTGCATCTACTGTCTGGGAAGGAACTTGGTCACTGTCTGTGTTGGACTCTCCAATGTCAATGTAAAGCAACCTGACTCTGTTCTCTCCCACAACTTCCAGTCTTGGGTGTTCCAGGCCATTATTATTAAAAAATTAGCAGAATAGACTCCTGCCCATATTTGTCACACTTTGTTTTCTCATCTTCAAAGCACCCATATCTATGCTCACAATCCTACCAAATCCACCAATTAGTCTATCAGCTGCTTGTCCTCTGCCATTTACTCATAAGAACTCGCCTAGTTCATAAATCTGCTAGAGAATAGGCTCTGTAAAATTCTATTTATTCTCTTTCCTCTTTTTCTACTTCGAGGAGGTATAGAGTTGAGGAATACTCGGTGAGGGGTGAGATATGTTTCTTCTAACATTCATGCCCTAATTGAGCTAACAGGCCACCTTATTGCACCTTCATTCTTATTTAATCTGTGAACAGCAGCACATACACCCTTCATTTTATTGATAAGAAAACACATTGAGTAACTAACATGATTGAGGCCATACAGATAAACTATATATATATATATATATATATTTTTTTTTTTTTTTTAATTTTTATTTTTTTGAGACAGAGTCTCGCTCTTTCTCCCTGGCTAGGCAAGTGCCATGGCATCAGCTTAGCTCACAGCAACCTCAAACTCCTGGGCTCCAGCGATCCTCCTGCTTCAGCCTCCCGAGTAGCTGGGACTACAGGCATGTGCCACCATGCCCGGCTAATTTTTTCTATATATTTTTGGTTGTCCAGCTAATTTCTTTCTAATTTTTTAATAAAGACTGGGTCTTGCTCTTGCTCAGGCTGGTCTCCAACTTCTGAGCTCAAATGATTCGTCTGCCTCAGCCTCCCAGAGTGCTAGGATTATAGGTGTGAGCCACCGCGCCCGGCCCATAAAAAAAACTAGATCAGAAATCCAAGTTAGTCTGTCTGAGACCATAAAAACATCTCCACATATTATTTGACTGAATCTTAACTATGAAAACTGAGATATTGTGAAGTTTGCTGCTTTTTTTTTTAGTATTCTACTATTATGAAATGTGAATGAAAAAGGCAAGCTGATAAATTTGAATTATAATATTTAAAAAATATTTCAGAAAGATATTCTAATGATTCCACTAATTATATTTTAACATAATACTGTCAGTTTAGATAATATTGATAATTATATGCAAAGATGACATTAGATGGATATGTATTTTGAAGTTTTTCCAGTAGTATTAATAGGTAGTTTTCATTCATTTATACACTGTCACTTAACTCACTTTTTAAATCCAAGATTTTTCAAGACAATAAAATTATGATTGAAGATTAGCATTGCACTTTATGTTAAAGAATGTAAAGAATGATGTTAACTGTTCTATGTAGAAATTTAAAAAATTACTTTGAGATGAAAAATGATTCAATGAAGAGCACATCATGAAGTATAGTATGGGGTAATTTGATGGAGAAATTAGATAGAGAATAGGAGATTCACAATCTCCACAGTCTTCTGTAGAAAATCATGCAAGTTGGTTTATAATCTAGAAATATAAGACAAAAATGAAAGAAAAGACTTCTTGCGAGTTCCTTGTTTTATAAGCCAATCAACTACAAGATTGGAAGATATTTGTCACCAAGGTATCAGAGTTAAATTGGCATTTTTTTTTTAAGAGAATGCAGTCAGTTGAGAGACACTGACAAATGTTCAGGAGTTTACATTATGAAATTAAACTCAATTCAGGCATGAGAACCTGAAAATGCCCAAGTTATTTTATTTACTTAGTTTTGTCGCTGATTATCTTATTTTAAAATATAGGTGTATGGTGCAATTTTTAGAAATATTAAATTCCCCCTCATCCAATTTTAAAGTGATTCAATCTTAAGGGTCTCAAAAGAATGTTAATATAATATTCAATGAAGAAAAAGAGAAGACAGGTCTGGGATACAAATCCCATGGTGTTGAATACCTTATGCTATATGTTTTGTCTAATGGATCTTTGTAGGTCAAATTTAAGTGTACCAGCTTCATTCAAAATATAATTATCAAAATTTTCTGATTTGAATTCTTTCTGACAAGCTAATTTATAATATCTTCTAAAGTGGAATTTAAAGTAAAAGTCTGAGTTACATAGAGTATGAATAAGCAAAGCAAAAGAAGTATAATAAAGAAAGCAATCCCCTCTGATTTAATCTAACATGATGGTGATTTTATAAGGCAGGCATGTTGAATTTTCTAACAGGAATGAAAATGCATGAACAATACTTCCTCCAAGTAGTGAGTTCTTGGTTCCCTTAGGTGATTCATTTCTATTCAGTAAAATAGATGTCTTCAGTCTTTTGAGTAATCAGTTTATCTCTGGAGAAAACACAAAGCATTCTGGGCTATTAGTTTTCAGTGGTATAGAGTTATCATTAATAATCCAAAGAATAATGGACATTTTATTCAAAGGAATTCTGGGAACTTCTATCATTCAATATGATAGCTTTCCTGGAGGCATTCTCTGATTAAAATTACTTACTTTTATTAGAGGGTTAAGATAAAATTCATAATTCAAATAACATATGCAAACAGAATGCTATCTCATTTCAGTTTTATCTTAAGTGATACTGAAAAAAATTTCAATATGTGTCTGTCTGCCTTTTTATTTGTATAGCTAGGTCACGGGCATAAAAATCCTTAAACTTGTTTTGCCTTTAAAAATACTGATAATTAAAAGAATGAGTTTTAAGAGTGCTATCCTCCAAATTGTTGTTCTTTGAAAAGACAAAAATACAAATATAAACACATAATATTTTAAATGGTTTTGTATTTCATATGGCAAATTGATGAAACAAGCAACCATGCCAAAAATAAATCAACACTTCAACATAGTTTTCAAATTTGCACATGAACTTGAAAATTAATGGACATAAAGGTTAAAATTACAACCCTAAAAGACTATGAGCATTTTGAAAGGACACGAAATAGCAGGTTGTAGAGTCATCCTTGTTGTTGCCTCCTCCTCCTCTTTTTCCTTCTTCTCCTCCATTTTCCTCTTCTTCATTTGGAGGGGCACCTTTAAAATCCCCATTTCAAATTTCTCAACCAAATAAATTCTTATTATTCCTAAATGATAGACAAAAAGATATATTGTTTAACTAAATTTCCCAATTAACTATTATAAGGTATGATTTTAAGTTTTAAAGGAAACAGGATATAATTAAATACAATTAACAACATAATCATGCTATACAGGGTTTAACTTATGTTTTATCTCTTGTAGGCATATAGGACCAAGCAATCCCTTAAGGTCATTATAATGAATAATGATTATGTGTGTTTCACACCTTTAGAGGTCTGGACTCTAGATGTGTGTGATTTTAATATGTAAACACATTTTTTTCTGTGACTTTTGAAGATTTTTCTTTAATATGTGTATGCTCTTTTCTTTTTCTCTTTATCACAGGTTTAGTCTTGGGTTGTAAAACCGTCTTGTGTTTTACTGAGTCATAAAAATCCTTGCACACTGATCATAGAACCACAAAACCATCAATGGATTTATCAGATTGATTAATCTATAACCTTGTAGTTTATTGGGCAATAAAGAAGCATTGGTGTATGTTATACTTGCACCTTATTTTGAAAAACCCTGGGCTGGTCATGTTAAGGGTCTAGAACAGTGTTTTCTGTTTGAGAATTCCTATGAGTACTAGTTAGGAATTCAATGAAATACTATCTAACTCAACATCTATAAACACCCTTGCAGATCTTACAACTCAAGAGTATTCAAAGTGCCACACTCTGGGGATGGCAGTAATCTAATATAGGTTGCAATTTAATTGTATCTCTTATGCTTGAAGGGAAAAGTTTCAGTTTCACAATAGCCCCTCAATATAATATGGTGGATCATTTTCACCCATGTTTGAGGACGTAGACAGTTTATAGATTTGTAGGTTATCTAGAAAGGCTATTAATATGTAATTAATTATTAATTATATATTTTTAATGAAGTGAATTCTCACAGTATTAGTAGAGCTGTGTTACATAAACATAACATGGAAAACCCAACTGCCAGTAAAATTACTCACCCTAATTACTCATGATAAACGAAACAGAAGGTGCTTATTAGATAAATGCTGTTTTCATTAAATTTCTATTTTCTCATTGAAGGCATTTATCAAGTCTGTCTCTTTGAGGTTGTTTTACTTTTTGTTCTTGCTTTGGGTTGAACATTTTCAAGCACTAACACTATAAACACTAAAAAACTCATCTGAAGTTTTTTAGCAGGAATACTTGAAATTGCAGCAGGTTGAGTTTTAAATTCTATGGCAAAATTTTGAAGAAGTTCAGAATTTGCACATAATAGCTCATTTACTTTTAGGAAAATAGCATATGCTGTCCTGCTGATTACTGTAATGCAGATGAAATGTAACTATGTAGATAGCTAAAATTATAAAACCTGTGGGGGCGTTTTTTTTTTCCTTCTCCTATGTGTTGGTTGAAATGAATTTCCAAAAGCAGAAATTAAGATTCTATATTATTTTATCCATAGAAAACTTCTTTATACTTATCCTTTGAAATGGAATGTTACAAAAGTATGTTGGGGAAATGCCAATATGATTTACTCTAACTGACACTGAATAGAGATTTTGGCCTAATTCGTTTGGAAACTGTGTTAATCAATCTTAAAATATTTTTGAAATGACTTATATATACATAAGAGTTTAAACATTTTTTGGTGATAGAATAATAAAAAACAACAATAAAATGAAAGTTATGTTCTTACTATTCAGCCTAAAAAAATAGACCATTATTCTTAAAATATCTTTGATGTCTCTGACATGACTTTTCCCGGTCTCATCCTCCTCCTTCTCTCTCAGAGAAATCACTATCCTGAAAACTGTGCTTTTTCTTGCTTTCTTTATAGTTTATTGTATCTATCTATCCATCTTTCTTTTTAATTTATCCATGTAGATTTCTAAAAGTACCTATTTTAGGTAATAAAGATATTGCCTGTTTATTTTAACAAACATTTTATGGTTTTGCCATTCATATTTAAGTTCTTAAATGCCTTTGATTTTTGTGTATGGCATTCGTAGGAGAATCCAGTTATATTTTTTCTGATAAAAATGACCAATATATTGAATACCACTTTTTCCCACTTGAGTTGTAATGCTAGTTCTATCACATAGTAAGTTCTTCTGCATGTATGAGTCTGTTGTAGTGCTCACTGTCCTACCACATTGATCTGTTTGCCTATTTCCTACACTGATATCACACATCTTAATTATAATAGTTTATAATTAGCTTTTTTTTTTTTTAAAGAAAGTGTGTTGCTCTGTCACCCAGGTTAGAATACAACCTCAAATTCCCTGGCGCAAGCAATTCTCCTGCCTCAGCCTTTCGTGTAGCTGAGACTACAGGCATGTACCACCATGTACAGCTACTTTCTCTATGGTGAGATGGGGTCTCACTATATTGCCCTGGCTGGTCTTGAACTCCTGGACCCAACTGATGCCCCTGCCCTGGCCTCCCAAAGGGCTGGGATTACCAACCCAACCTCTTCTATGCCCAGAGGTAACTAATATGTTGAATTTTGTTTACTATTTCCTTGATTTCTCCATAGTTTCACTACCTATAAATCTATATTTAGATTTTAAAACTGCTTTTTAATTTCACTTGGTGAAACCATACTATACATATTTTTCTGAGTCTTGGTTTTCTTCCCTTCAACATTATGTTTTTGAGATTTCCCTGATGTTCAAATATCTCTGCGGTAGTCGTTTATACCAATGCACCACATCTTATGTATATATTTTAACACAAATGTGTATGGGGTTATTTCTTTTTCTTTTTTTTTTTTGTCTTTTATTTATTTCAATGAATGTTCTTGTTCACATTCCTTGTGTAAGAGTAAGCTTTTCCTTAGAGCATATCACCAGAAGGGAAATTACCGAGTAGTAAGCAATACCCATATTCCATTTTAGTATAAAATGCCAAAATATTTTCCAAAATGATTGTACAAATTTATGCTCCCACTAGAAATGTTTAAGAATCCCTTTTTCCTGTATCTCTTCTCCAAATTCTGATATTGTAAGAATTTGAAACTTTTGCCAATCTAATAGTATAAAATGATATCTCTGGGTTTTTAATTTATATTTCTATATTAATAATGAGTTGATTTTTATACATTTATTAGTTCCTTTTGCTATTTGTTTGGTATTCTTCTGGCTGAATTCTGGGAATTCTCTCTCTCCCCCTCCATATATATACATATGAAACCGATGTACCCATATATATATGTATATATATATGTATGGAATTCTGATTTTTGGTTTTATGTATTGTGAATATCTTTTCTCAGTTAGTGGCTTGTATTTTTATCCTCTTTATGGTACTTTATGATGAAAAAGGCTATGGTATCTTATGATGAATAGAATTCCTCATTTTATATGTAGTTTGAGTTTACCAGTTTACTTTTTCTTTACAAGCAGTGCTTTTGTGTTTTAAGGAATCCTTCCCTACCCTGGAGTAGACATCTCCCCAGTAAAGGGAGTGTTTGGGTGTTTCCCCAGTAAAATAAGTTATTAGATCTCAAGCTAACACCTATGTTATTATATTTTCTATAAGTTGTTAGCTTTCCCTTTCACATTTAAATCTTTAGTATATTCAGGATTAATTTTTTCCAATTTTCTAAACGCTAAAATATGCCCAGATGAGGCCAGATTAGCCTATTACTTGCACAATGCATAGTGCTGTAATAGTGACGTTATAGAGGTGCCCTTAATTTTTTAGAGTAAGGACTTTGGAATTAACGTTTAGACAGTGGGTATTCACTGGCGGTATTTGAGCAAAGAAGAGACATGATTAAAAAATGACATGAGAAAAATTTACCTGTAATGTTTTCTAAGGGATTGGAGGCTATAGGAGGCACTATTGGAAAATGCAAATAATAGATAGGTGATGAATTAACACACAGAATCAGATTGTCAAATCAGACTCTCATGAATCAGAACTCCTACTCAGTATCAAACTTTATTAAAAAATGCCAAATATAGAAGCAATCAAGGATCTCAGAGGAAAGAGGGATGTCAAGGGCAGCTCTTCAGGTCTTTCCGTCTGTCCTAGAATAGATGAGGTCTCCATATGAGGGCCAACATGATCATCTCACAGGGTAGGAGAAATTAATTACAAAACATCTCCATTTTATACTCAAGAGGGTTATGTTGTGTGCCTGACATTCCTCACGGAGTCATGCTTCATAGATCCGGGGTTCTATTTAATACCGGTAATGCTTGGGCGAGAACATTCTGCCAAGGGCATTTCAAAGATAAAGCCTCTTTCTTGTAGCAAATATCATTAGTCTACTTATCCAGAGGTTCTGTTGTTAAAGAGATTAGACAGGGAACACTGATCTTTTTTTTTATTCCACCTTCCTGGCATTTGACCCCAGGAAAAGCTCATAAATGGATCACAAGTCATATGTTTTAATTCCTTTCTTCTAGGTAGTAAGGTAGAAATAGAAAGAAAGTAAGAAATTTGAAACAAAAGATGAATAAATATTATTATAAAAAGAGAGTTTTCTCCTAGGATTAGAACTAGATTGATCTGGAGTGTGACAACTTCTCCAATAAAATTATAAACAACTTGAAGGAGGACTGATCTTGGAATAGACACATGCTGTGTTTAAGCATGTTCAGTTAAAAGGGATACTGGACTTGAAAACAAAAATATTCAGTAAACAATAAAGGAGAAATGTCAAGTCTAGAGCTGTAGATTGAATAATCTTCAAATTTAAAACTCATGGCTAGGTTAGTTCTTTGAGTAGCTCAATGAAGAACTTGGGTCAGTGTGGGGATGAGATGTAGAGAATAAAGGACTAACTCTGTGACAATTGTCTTTTTATTTTTACACTGACTTTTCCTCTAACTGTTGATGTTTCTCACAGGAACTGGGAAAAACAGGTTTGTAAAGTATCAAAAAATCTAAGGATTCAAAAAAGTAAAAAGAAGAAAGAACTATCCAAAAGCAAAGAGGTCAAGGAAGAAAGGACTCAGAAGGGACAACTGAATAAGTTTATTAGAAAGAAATTTTTGATATTCAAATGAACACAGTCAAATGCCTGTCTGTAGAGTGCTCAATGGGGGCCACCAAAAGATATGCCCATGTCCTAGTCCTGGGAATCTGTGAATATTCATACTACATTTGATCAAAGAGTGAATATTTCCTTATAAGATAAAAAGTGTGATTAAGTTAAGGATCTTGAAAGGAGAATTTTATCCTGGATTATCTAGCTGGACCCTAAGTCCAATAACAAGTGTCCTTATAACAGTGAGGCAGAGAGGTATTTGACAGAAGAGGAGGAGGCAATGTGACCGTGGAGGTAGAGATTGGAGTGATGGGACCACAGGTCAAGGAACACTGACAACCACCAGCAGCCAGAAGAGGAGGAGAACGGGTTCTCCTCTGGGCTTCCGGAGGAAGTGCTGACCCACTGACACCTTGATTTCAGACTTCTGGCCTTCAAGGATAAATTTCTATTGCTTTAAGCCACTCAGTTGTGGTAATTCAGAATCAATTATACTATATAACTAAAAAAGTCTTCTTTAAGTGGAAAGATGTGTAATGTAAAAGTGGCGATAACAAAAATGCCTTTGGCTGGTCTCTAAGAATTCTACTCTTTTCATAGGGGTGGATTCAGTTTCCCAATGCAAGCCTATCTCAGGTAGGGATGTTACATAGAGAATTTTAGGTCTTTTATACCACTCAAAAGAGGATTAATTCTATAGTTCTTAGAGGAATAAGCTATCAATATGAATGCTTTGAATTTTTCTATGTTCCCTGTAAAGGAATGAAGAATTTGCCAGAGAGGAAAATCATGTCAGAAGAAGAGGATTTTTCTAATTTCACAGCCAAAGTCAGTGAGCAAGCATGAACTTGAGCACTGTAAGGGTGATTTTATTAGCAGGTGTCCTGGGTCAAACAGAGACAATCAAGAGTGAAGAGAGGACACATCTCTCAGAACAGCCTCAGATTTGTAGTAAATGATGCAAAGGGGTGGGAAAGTAGAGCACTATAGCCCATGGTGACATTAATCTTCTCTCTGGGAAAAGAGGAGGACAATTTATTACTTGACATATTGCTCTTCTACTTTTTAAAGGTTTAATCACTTCAGAGTATTTGCTTGATTTAATTGTCTATTGGGTTAAATGATATTTTTCTACTACTGGTCTGTTATTCCACTAAGCTTCACTAATCTGAGAGTAAAAACTCCTGTAATTTTACAGGAAAAGCATTTGGTTATTTTCTCAACTCAAAAGTAATAGTTTCGTAGCCCTGTATAGATGCTGCTGTAAGCAGTAAGAGGCAGAAGAGACTCCCTTACAGTACGATGGTATTTTCATTAACAGCCAGATAAACACATTGCAAGTTTTCTCTTGCTAGAAGGGACGTTATAATGGGCCATGTGTTAAAGTGTACTTATTTGCTGTAAAAAGGCATTTGTGGTTGATTAAACATATCAGCTTCATTTTGCGTTTAATCAAATGCAAGGGCCATTTATTACTCTGAATATTCCAGTACCCTGGACATGAGCCCTTGATTAATCTACACAAGCTAATTGAAGCACATTTCAGGTGCAACTAATTATAACAGAATGAATTTTATTCCTAGACTCCACTCCAAAAATATCTTAATATATGAGCCTTAATGAAAACTTCTGTCCATCTCGGAAAGCTATGCTGTGTTTGATTTGGATAATCAACTTGCAGTCAGGTATCCCATAAAACTAACATTCAACGTAGTCTATGTCCTCAAGTCCCCCTGATGTGCATAAGTACTCTACTTTTTTGTGTTTCCTAAAAATAAATATACACAGTTCTTCTGAAATTTTCTGATAATATAAAATAATATTTGGCAGTATATTTTCTTGTTCTCAAAATGCAATGGCAGTCCCATGTCACTTTTAACGCTATAAAATGAAGGTTATTTCTTTTATTTCTTCAAACTGCAGTTGTGAAATCTTTTGCCTCCTACATTTGCTATGCTTTCTTTAAAAATGTACTTTCTACCAATTTCTCTAATATGTAGTTCAGGTGGCAGTCAGATTCATAAGAATTAAGGCAGTTATTTTAAAAGGCAAATTTGAGAAAATAAATATTACTTTAAGCTATCATAATTTAGTCTGTGTATATATATATATATATATATATATATAATTAAATGCTGTTTATTTTGAGATTCTGGGTGCAGATGGGTGGAGGCCGGAAAAGGCATCCGTGAGAGAAAAGGGGAGAGCCTTGGGTTTTATAGTGGTTTTTTCTGGGAGGAGTATATAAATTCTTTTCGAACAATTGGGAGGGATAAGGAAAATAAATTCCACTCTTCCATTCCATTTCTTTATCTCCCTAGGGAACAACTGGGAGGCATAAGCATCGTCCTTACCAGGAGGGATGAAGAAAGTAGGTTCCCCTTTTGCATTTCATTTCCTTATCTCCCTAGGGGTCTGGCAAAGGCTACTGCCTAATACAGCCCTAGGAAGGGGAGAGGGGTGGGTTTTATAGAGAGTTTGGATGGATGTTTGGGGAGGGTGAATTCTTTAAACCTAACATTCCACCCTTTTTATTATATACGTGTAAGAAAAGGAAGGGCAAGGTATGCGAAAGAGAAAAAATTAAAAATTAGAAAGATTGGGAGTTCAAAGATTCCAAGCTTTAGCTAATGCCTGTGTATCTGCAGCCAGCTGTGAGCTTCTCTTCCTGCCTGCCTGCCCCATGGACTTCGAATTTGCTTTTTGCTTAGCCAGTCCCTACAATTGCATATGCCAATTCCTTGTAATAAATTCCTTTTTCTCTATTTTTCTCCAACTGGTTCTGCTTCTATGGTTGATAAACGGACATACAAAACATGTGCTCAATAAATGTTAAATGAATAAATATATTTTAGGTTATTTCTATCAACTGGCTTATGTTCATGAGTGATCAGCAAATGGGAAGATCTGAAAAAATTATAAGAATTTATGGCTGCTCCGTCTTTGGTAATGTGAATATTCAAAACTGATTTTGATTGGATGAATTTAAATTCATGTTTTTTTCCAGATCATTAATGTTATTTGCAAATGTTTTATAGATAAGCAAAAAGTATCTAATGTGGAAGTAAAGTTAACAAACTAGTAGATACATTTATTCAGCTAGTATTTATTGAGTACTTGCTATGCATCGGGTACCCATCAAGGCACTGGGGATTTATCAATAAACAAAACAGGAAAACAAATAAACAAGCTTTCTTACCCACATCAGGTTTACATTCTACCTATTAGGAACTGAAGGGTCAATTAATCAGCTATTGAGTCCTGTTAATGTTCCAGGCACTATGTGAGACTTTTGGGGATGAGAGAAACTCAGGGTCGCTCCCTGCCTTCAAAAGTGATAAAACCAGGTTTAATCTGCTACTTTGCTTATTACTGATGTCTATTAGTCATTTAAGCCAGTGTGCTCAAAGAATTTATCTATATGTCTAAAAACGTGGTTGTATTTTTTCATTGGTTTTGCTTTAAAATGAGATCTAATTTGTTTGGTGTAAGGCATAAATAGTTGGTACTGTTGAAACTTTCAGGTTCTTTCAATATCACAATTCTCCACATGGTACGTTAAATCTCTTACTAAAATATAATCATTAGACGAGATACCAGCCAACTTTTGATTGTTGCAAAATTACTACCCTGCTTGGAAACATCTCCCTCTGTGATGCCCTTAGATTTTCTACTTCCAGTTTGCTGGTTTTATAATCTGTTTTATATTTATGTTTTATCTCTGCTTATCCAAGTTCTAATATCTGCTTTTATTTACTAGCCATTGTTTCCATTTGAAAGAGCAAATAATTTTTGAAAATAAGGCTGGGATTTTTCTCCTCTTAGTGTTTCCGGTAACATTTATCACAATAGTTTACACACAGTTGTCAAAGTTGATTAACTATATAAATGAATAAATTATAATTATTGATGATTATATTTTATGTAATTTTTAGAGTCGTCTAAAGAATTTAAAATACAAGATGTAACTTGAGGGCAACAAATTCTACTTTTTACAAAGTAATAACAATAAAAAGGAATTCTTTTTTAAAGAACATTTCAGATTGATCTTCCTGAAACCTCAGGAAGTAATTAGATTTTTAATATAAGAATTAGATTTATTTGTAAATTTTTATCTTTCTTAAGCCTTAGGAAATTAAGGCTTAAGAATCAAAGCTATCTATTTGAAAATGTAACTTCTGTGATTAAAAAGTAAAAATAGTTATAAAAACGCATGATAAAAATGAACATGAAAATGGAAATAGCGAGACGTTGCTTATTTAAAATAAAAAGGAATTCATAAAGTTGCCCTTCCATTCCCTTTTCTCCTTGCTGCAATGGATTACCTGATTTTTATTTCTCTTTTCCCAACTATAACTTTGAATCAAGTTTTTGTGTATCTCCTGAACTTCGAGGAGACAGAATACTGCCGGTGGTTTTGCCTAAACCCAAAGCAAGCTCTCATCCATTTGAAAATTTCTAAGGGCGTTTATTGCTATAACAACAAAGAAATACCCAAGGGGTAAGAGATTGTTATCTGTCTTTTATTAATTTGTCCAGGGGGAAAGTCAAAGACATACCTGGAAGAAAATCAGGGCTCTTTTTACAAAGGAGAGACGAGAACTTTTCTGCATTTTGGAGACCCAAGTGAGCTGATGTGAACTATGGCAGTTTCTGGGGGAGGGTCACTTGCAGGGAGACAGTCATTGCTTCTTTCGTCTTTTCATTGTCATTTTCTCATTGTTGACCTTGTTCTGTCTTGACCCTGGTAGGAACTAAGAATTCAGAAGTTTAGAGGAATGGATGATGGACCGTCCCAGCAGCAAGGCAAGCTCAAGGTAGCAGAATGAAACAGATGACCATTCAGATCATGACGACTTCTCTTGGGCGAATGCAACATTTAAGGGCTCTTTGTCAAACTTGTGAAAGTAGGCACTTTCCTGCACAGCGCTATCCTGGTTTACTCTGTTTATCTTTAGTGGACATTTTTAAAGATAATTTAAACCAATATTTACTGAAGAGTGATTGAAGAAAACAATACACTTTGTTTTTGGCAAAAACATGCACGTGAGTTGTTAAATTCTCTGTACTAGCCATCTAAAAACTTAGTGTCAAATTTATATTTGACACTTAAATTTAGTATGTAACATATTGGTCTAATAATTTTCATCATCAAACTAATCCAAAATATTGGACATCAGTATATTTAGGACTAGTTTTAAAAATCAGGTTACACAATAATGCCATATACTATGATTTAATTTTTGTAAAAATATGTACATGTATGTGCATGCATAAACATAAGAAAAAATCTTCAAGGCTATACACATAATGTTAATTCTAAGTGGTGGCTTGTGTATTCTTTTTATTTATTTCTTTATAAATTTCCATTTTCTCTCTTTTAAATAAAGAAAACCTTTTCATTTAAATTATAAAATAACTAGCTAGAATGATTATCAAATGTTTTATATTTAAAGTTTTATAACTTTTACCAAAATGTTTCACTAATACTTTTAGAAGTTTGAAAAATGTTTGTGCAGAAGAAGCAAAGATAGGATCTCAAAAAATTTTGAGGATGTTTTTTCCATTGCTAATTGGATCTATTTTCATGTATTAACTGATGAATATTCTTCCTTCTGGTCTCCCCCCAATGCCTTTATTGTCTTTCTTTGGTCCAGGAAGTTAGTTCACTTCCATGTCTCAGGACAGGGATGACAAGACAAGCAAAGAATAAATATTCTCAGATTGAGATTCAGAATAAATTTTCAAATTTGGGGACACAGTGGCAATCTGTGTTCCCTTGTAGCAGAAGACCAGGTTGGATGATATATATATATATATATATATATATCATCATATGTCTATATGGATGGATGATAATGAAAAGGCAGATTCTCTATCATTCCCCACTCCATTCCA
This sequence comes from Eulemur rufifrons, assembly GCF_041146395.1. Taxonomy (NCBI): domain Eukaryota; kingdom Metazoa; phylum Chordata; class Mammalia; order Primates; family Lemuridae; genus Eulemur; species Eulemur rufifrons. The sequence goes on along the minus strand of NC_090997.1, from coordinate 26,409,182 downwards.
GCAAAACCCATTGACCTCATGACATTATATAGGCTCCCAGAATGTAGACACAACCCTAGAGAAAATGGAGGCAATCTAAACTGATCGAGAAATACTTGAATTAGATGAAATGAGGGCTAGGAGTAGAGATTTTCTGCCATGAGAAAAAAAGTAAAAGCAATTTACATCTTTTTGCTGAGTTTGTAGTCTGAAGTTAATATTTGCTACACATATGGCCTAATACCAACCCTAACATCAGAAGTTATATACTACCTTGTTTTTTATGTTGGTTTTACATTGTTCCAAAATCCTATGCTATTATAATCACATATATTTTAGTTGTTGAAAATAGGGATATTGGGTGGAAAATCCCAAGTTATAACTCAGTTTCTTGGCTCCAAACTACACAGAAAATTCTTTATTATGAGTCTAATAGCCTTCTTTAGGCAGCCATTCATCTGAGTTAACAACATATTAGGCCTATTTCTCCCAGAAGGCACATAAAATCAAGTGCATGAGATTGTATTAAACATTAACAGTGAGGACAGTGTTCATCTTTGTTAAAGTTACTGTCAAGTGTCCAGATACCAGCATTCTCCTTTTGTTTATTCATGCAGTCCACATATATTTACCTGATGTCTACTACATCATAGTAGATGGCCCATCCCAAGGCCCAGGGTTTTGTGTAGATGACAGGGTGGGAACACTGGAGGGAAAAGACTGATGAGGAGGACTTTGAGGACCTATAAGATTCTTTTGAACAACCACCATGGAGAATCAACTCTCCTTGTCACTAACACCCGGCTTATATGACTGGTTGGGCCTCAACTTGAGTCTGCTCTTAGCTGATTGCATTAGCTCAGGTTGCCAAGTCTTCATCTCCAGCTATTTCAGTTCCATGTCACACCTCAACCTCACACTGGTCTCTGTTTCTTGTTTTTGTTAAATGAATGAAGACTATTGACTAAGTCTATTGTCTTAATTACCTTTGCCTTTTTGGTGACAGAAGAATCAATTTTGGTGTAGGTAATATCACTGAATGGTCCTTTCTCATACACTATCACTATTTTTTCCAAACTCTTTGTTTGAAGCCAATTATTACAAAATTGTTATTATAAAACTAGTTATCAAACTCTTATGACATCTGGAGCAAAATTGCATTCTTTATTATTTCTTATTAATGAAAATACCTATTGAAGGTTATGATTTTTAGGGTTTTAAGGAAACTTAAAAACCTGCTGTCCTTTTACACGTCTATCTCAGAATATTCTAAAAATGTTTTTGTCTAAATATACTTAAATACAATAGATAATTTCTGCTGCTGTTATAAACAGAAAAAGCTCAATGACAAAGAAGCAAGGTTAAGAACAGTGTGAATACCTCTAGGACTCGATAGTGTTGTTCGGGGTAATGCAAGAGAGATTTGTGAACTGATCTTGGGAGGTGAGGGAGCCCATGAGGGCAGAACTAAAAGGAGAGTGGGATGTGGTTCAGAGCCATGCTGTCAGCAGGGGTGGGATCCTGGGCAGGGAAGCTCCCAGCACATGGTGCCTTGCTGGTGAGCTCCCCTTGATCTTGAACATCTAGCCTCCACAACTGTGAAACAATAAATCTCTGTTGTTGAAACCATCCTGTTGTGGTACTTTGTTGTGGAAGCTCTAGCAAAATAATATAGCATATATCCATATATTTTATATAAACTAACCTCATTTGGTTTATTACTTTTATTTCCCTTTCAATTAAAAATTTTGTAATGCAGTGCTTTTCAAACTGTAGTGTGCCTATTTTTTTTTTTTTAAAGACAATAAACAAAACAATAGCTCTATTTGGCTGATTTCACTAAAAAAATGATTGAAGTCAATAGGATGAATTTATTATCCTATTGACATCATCTGTGAAATAAAAATTGATCATTTAGGAACAAACTTTCACATTACATTTTTCTTTCTATTTTATTTTATTTTATTTTTATTTTTTCAGAGATAGGTCTCACTCTGTTGCCAGGCTGGAATGCAGTGGTGCAATCATAGCTCAGTGCAGTGTCAAACTCCTGGGCACAAGTGATCCTCCTGCCTCAGCCACCCAAGTAGCTAGGAGTACAGATATCTACCACCATGCCTGGCTAATTTTGAAATTTTTTGTAGAGATAGGGTCTTGCTATGTTGCATAGGCTGGTCTTGAACACCTGGCCTCAAGTGATACTTCTGCTTTGACCTTCCAAAGTGCTGAGATTACAGGCATGAGCTATTGCACCCAGCCCATAATTTTATTTTAAGTTACTTTTTTTCTCAAGACATGCCTTTTGGAATGGAACTCATATTCTTTAATTGAAATGCATATGTTGTGTGTGCTTTATTAAAAGTCTAAAAACTGGGTGTGCATAAATGGTTATGAAGAAATTTGAAACAATCGTGGCTGAATTAATCATACTGTTAATATCACATTTTAATTCCACTGTTAATTAAAAATGTAATTGTGTTTTGGTAATGTCCTTAGTTATGAAAGTAAGAAAGAGATGGTTGCTTAGATACAGTTAATTTGAAGTGGTTATTTCAAAATTTTATTAAAAAAGGAAAAATATACATAATGAAAAGTGATACTTTAGTTTTCTGAATGTAATAATAGTGGTATAAGAAAAGTTGACCTTCTAAACGAGTGTTTCTGCTATTTCCCTCTCCCATCAGCTTTAATAGTTATTATTTTGAAAAATTATAAATCTTTATTCCCAACTGAGCTTATTTATTTGGGAAGGACTACCAATTTTAGAATATATAACTTTGGCCCTATGTAAGATAAGATAAATGAGCTTGATTGCAAATTTAAAATAATTTGCTCCCATTGCATTAATTTATAGAAATGAAAGTAATATAATTTTAATGCTCATGAGGGGGTCACACAAAGATTTATTTGCAAAACTAAAACAAAATAAAATAAGAATAAATTTTTGGTCTATCATAGAATTTACTAAAATATTATTCTCAGGCCAGGCGTGGTGGCTCACTCCTATAATCCTAGCACTCTGAGAGGCCAAGGCGGGAGGATCGCTCGAGTTCAGGAGTTCGAGACCAGCCTGAGCAAGAGCGAGACCCCGTCTCTACTAAAAATAGAAAGAAATTATCTGGCCAACTAAAAACATATATAGAAAAAATCAGCCGGGCATGGTGGCGCATGCCTGTAATCCCAGCTACCCGGGAGGCTGAGGCAGGAAGATCGCTTAAGCCCAGGAGTTTGAGGTTGCTGTGAGCTAGGCTGACACTATGACACTCTAGCCCGGGCAACAGAGTGAGACTCTGTCTCAAAAAAAAAAATATATATATATATTATTCTCATATTACTTTCATAGAATAAATTAAGCCTTTGACAAATAGAATAGTTAAAAATAATTTCTACATTTAAAACTTTAATGGGAAAAAAGCAGTTTGTTCTTAGATCTGTCCAAAACAAAAGTGTATTTCAATCAATTCCTTCTTATTTTTTTCTATTTAAAATTCTTGAAAGAAATTAAATTCTGGTTTGATCTAGTTCAGGAATTATGAAAAAGTTACTTAGAATCGAAATCACTTAGAATTGAAATCCAAACTTAAAAATGAAATTTTCATGTTGGTTCAGCATTCAGCATTTTGGCTTTAGGATCAAAATTTTACTTACTGTCTTGATTTTAATTAATACTGATCATTTTTCTGACAGTGTCTGTCATCTTTAATTCTTTATTCAGAAAGGCAGAGAACACTGAATAATCAAAACAGACACTAACCAATCAGGCACTAACCAATTGCAAAGGATGAATAAACCAGAGTAGATAACTGGCTTTGAGAGCAACCGGTATCAGATCTCTCTTTATCTTTTTTTCCATAGCCAGCAATCTCGGCTAGACCTTTATCCTTTTTCATCATTGAAGTTGCCTCTTAATTGATGTCTTTGCCTCCAGTTTCTGGTTACACCACACACACATACACCTCTTTTAAAATACTGTCTCATCATTTCGTTTCTCAAGACCCTATCTCCTACTAAGAACTTGATTGAGGTTTCAAGGTGCTGTGCGATGGCTAATTTTAGGTGCCAACTTGACTAGATTAAGGTATACCCAGGTAGCTGGTAAAGCATTATTTCTGGGTATGACCATGCAGATGTTTCCAGAAGAGATTGACATTTGAATTAGTGGACCAAGTAATGGAGAGCCACCCTCACCCAATGCGAATGGGCACCATCCAGTTGGCTGAGGGCCTGGGCAGAACACAAAGGCAGAAGAAAGGTGAATTCATTCTCTCTCTCTCTCTCTCTCTCTCTCTCCTAGACCTGGAACACCTATTTTCTCCTGCCCTTGGACTCCAGTTTCTCTGGTCTTTGGACTCTGGCAATTGTACTAGTGGCCCCAGGTTCTTAGGCTGTTTGATTTGGACTAAAAATTACACCATCAGCTCCCCTGGTTCTCAAGCCTCTGGACTTGCACTGATCCATGCACTGGCTTGCCTGGTTCATCAGCTTGCAGACAGCATATCATAGGACTTCTCAGTCCCCTTAATTGCATGAGACAATTCCCTTCTCATCTCTCTCTCTCTCTATGTATATATCCTATTGGTTCTGTTTCTCTGAAGAACCGTGACTAATATACTCTTTTTGTTTTGATTAATATACTTTTAATCATCTCACCTTTTCTCTCTTGCCCCTACTTCTTTACTTGAGGCTCTCAGCATGCTGCCTTAGGTTTTGTGTACAGTACTTATTCATGCCATTTGGATTTTGCACCTGTTGCCTTCTCCTTCAGAATTGTATTTTTCCATCTTCCTTTGTCCCATGTATGCAAATGTATACAAATTAGGCAGTTCTTCCAGTCACTACACTGAGATTTCCTCTTAGTCTAACTAATTAGTCTAACCTACATGCTTTACATGGGGTTTCCCCCACATTTACAAATGGGCTTTGAGACTTAAGATGCATAAACACAATGAAATATAATACAGCTACTTAAAATGATAATTTTGAAGACTCTAGACTTTTATAAGATATGTCTGACACATTGTTAGGTGAGGGAGAAAGCTGTAAATGGTTCTCCCTTAAATTTTTAATGTAGTGCTTTTCAAATTTTAGTGTGCAGAAAACTCCCCAGAGATACTTACTAAAGATGCTCACCAAGAGATTTTTACTCAATTGGTTTTACGTAGGCCCTGGGAGTCTGCATTATTTTTTCAGGGGAGAGATTGAGTATCTCTTTTGTCCTTTACTTTAGTTTTTAAAAAAAACTTTAAGATTTTTTTTTTAAATAATAGAGACAATAATATAATAAACTTTCACTAACCCACTACCCAGCTGCAAAAATTTCTATCATTTTGCCAAACTTTGTATCTATATCTTTCTTCACTTTTGGCAGTCTGAATTGTTATAAAGCACCCACTACAATCCTTCTTTAAGAATGAATGATGATGTCTTCCCACTGAAGCAAAACATAGAGGTTGGAAAGTAAAAGACAGAGTCCTCAGATATAAAAACTATGTCCAGTCACATGGAACAAACTGGAAGTAAAGAAGTAAGAAGCCTAATATATATATATATATATATATATATATATTTTTTTTTTTTTTTTTCTTGAGACAGAGTCTCACTCTGTTGCCCGGGCTAAAGTGCCATGGTGTCAGCCTAGCTCACAGCAACCTCAAACTCCTGGGCTCAAGCGATCCTTCTGCCTCAGCCTCCCGAATAGCTGGGACTACAGGCATGTGCCACCATGCCTGGCTAATTTTTTTCTATATATATTTTTAGCTGTCCATATAATTTCTTTCTATTTTTAGTAGAGATGGGGTCTCGCTCTTGCTTAGGCTGGTCTCGAACTCCTGATCTTGAGCGATCCTCCCGCCTCAGCCTCCCAGAGTGCTAGAATTACAGGCGAAATTTCTTTTATAGAAGGGATAAAATTCTAACTTGCTTAGTTTTGGTCTCTGTTAACAATGAGATGCATTTATAACTGATACATCTATTGATTTTCATGGCCTGTTTTCCTATTAGTGACTTTTATTGGCCTTTGAGAATTCTTCATATATTAAAGATAGTACTGCTTTTTTGTTTATAAATAAATAGGAAATATTTTTTCTTAGCTTGTTAGTCTTTTAATTATAATTCACTCTTACCGATCAAAGAATTAAAGGAAGCAAAGGATCTGACAATAATCATGTTGATTGATTTTATTCAGATGCACATTTTAAGATTGTTCTTTCTATCACTGCTTGCCTTAAATAAAGAAATGATTGCTTCTCAAGAAGATTTTGCATTCTGGGATTGTATGATAAATGTAGACATCTGCCCACTTAGTGCCAATGAACAGGGATATTCCCTGTATCCTCATATGTCTGGGGAAATGTGTTTGGTTTATTACTCTTCATTATTTCCCACCATAAGGGTAAAATAAAGTTGTCCAGCTGACAGGGATGTGGTAAAAAATGTTTTCATACATCAACTTTTCTGCACATCTGGTATCCTTTTGTGCCATTTGGCAGAGAGAATAACTGGAGATAACGTTCACCACCATCCTCTGTGTGTACGAGTTCACCTCTGACACTGTGTTGTAGCCATCTACCATCCATGGGTGACACTGTTCATTATCATGTAAATATGAGCCCTTTGCTTGTAGACAAGGGAGAAACAGCCATGGTCCCATCAATAGTCTTTGTGAATTATGGCTCAAGAGATACATAAAGTGAATTTAGCAGCAGATCCCTTTGGATTTCTGTGTTTATAATCTAATGTCAGAGACCTCAGTAAATTTTGGCAAACTGCGTGCGTTCCCATTAAAATATAGCTGGAAAACCTATGGGCACCACACGGGAGAATTTTCACTATGTTTTTTTGTGATAGAGAAGGAACGTTTGGGGATAGCTGGCATAGTACTTCACCCTCTGGAAGAGCAATCCAGCACTGATTTTTTTCTTCAATGGTTAAAGATTTGCACTTTATTATAGGATATTTCTTTTTGTTTGAGGCTACCAACCTCCCCCCCCCCTTTTTTTTTTTTGGTAAGAGAAGCCAGAGAGGATTATCTGCATTTTGAAAATGTTGGTCTACATAAATTATATGAAGGAAGATAGATGATTAATGCATGACTAGATGTATGTCCAAGAAAGTGAACTGGTGTTCCTCTCGGGTGGCATGTTTCAGGCACAGGCTTGGGAACATGGCTAGAGTTTAATCTCTTGACAGTTGCATTCACATCAGGAGCCCTTTACGGGTGGTCCCCAGCATTTTTGGCACCAGGGACCAGTTTCATGGAAGACTATTTTTCCATGGATGGGGGTTGGGGAGTGTGGAGCTCAGGCTGTGATGCCAGTGATGGGAGCAGCTGTAAATACAGAAGAAGCTTCCCTAGTTCTCGCTCACCTCATGCTGTGCACCCTCCTCCATAAATTTCATGGAAGACAATTTTTCCAAGGCCAGGGGTGGGGAATAGGGGATAGGGGAGTGGGCAGAGCTCTGCGACCTGGTCTCTAGCAGGTCACACTTGTACCTGTCGGCTACCCTGGGGTTGGGGACCGCATCCTTATACTATTCTACATAGACTAGGGATGGTGGCAAAACCTTGGACTCTCACACAGGAATCCCCTGATTAAAGGTTTGGGAAAATTTATTGCATAAACTGCTCCCATGAATACTGATGCTTGTATAGTTCCTTGTGCTCCTAAGTGGCTCATTTCCTTATATCTCTGAAGAATAATATGTCAACTTTTTCGTTGGCCCATTTGTATTTTTTCTGCACCATAATATTTTGATTATGATTGCTTTATACTGTGTTTCAGCACTTAGGAGGCCAATTCCCACTCTTTGATATTTTTTCCATATTAGATTAAGAATTTGTGGATTTTTGGTCTTTCATACACCTTTTAGAATAATTTTTGAGTTCTCCAAAAGAGGGTTATTTTTAATAGTAATAAAAAAATTAAAAACTAGCATTTATATGGCTCTATGAACCAGGGACTTTTCTAAGTACTTTTACATTTATTAATTCACTTAACATCGCAAAAATTCTAACAGGTAAATACTTTTATTATATTGTTTCAGATGAGCACATAAGGGTACAGAAAAATTAAATAATTTAACAAAAGTTACTCAGTTAGTGTTGATATGGCTGGGCTTGCAAACTCAGACTCTATTCAAAGTGTGTTCTTTTATCAACTTTGCTAAACTGAAAAGTTTTGATTTTTTTCATTCTTTGTTAAGTTTCAGACTTCTTAAATTAATAATTTTTTTTAGTTTGCATTCTTGTCCAATGAATTCTCAGACATTTATAATTTTAGTTGTTACTGTGAATGGTATTCTATTTTCTATTGCATTATCTGTTTGATTTAGGAGTTCTTTATACATTTTGGATACTTTGTCAATAACAGACATTGTAATTATTTTCTCCCATATTGTGACTTGTCTTTTAACTTCCTATATCTTTTTTGTATCTAAATTAAAAATTTTAATATAATCACATTTACCAATATTTTTCTGTATGATTTGCACATTGTCTTTTTCACAACTAAAGTCACAAAAATATTCTCCTATATTTTCTTAGGAAATTTAAAAACTACTTTTTATAATTGGTCTTTAATCTCTCTGGACTTTGTGGACTTTGGCAAGACAAAGAGAAAGAGGAAAGAGGAACAGATTTATAAAAACTTAAAGAGTATTCTTCAAAGCCCCACCTGACACTGTCACTTTTGAAAACTGCTTTTTTTACTTAACAATATATTGTGACCATTTTTCTTTGTTATTAATGAATAATTAGCAATTCCTATATAAAATGTCATTATAATATGCCATCCTTAAGAATTACATGGTAGAAGAATAATTATTATTTTAGCAAGAGATATTCATATAAGGGCGGGGGGAAGAATGAGGTTGGGGTGTTATTTCCATAGCACAGCACTCACCAGCCTACAGGTTGGCAGTGCCTTCAGGGCTCTGTCCTGCAGTGACAGCTATGACTACATCTAGAGCCATCTACATAGAACTGCTCTCTTCCTTCATGCCTCCAAGCCAAAGGGTGGTAAAGGCTCTCCATTATTGCTGTCTTCGGGCTGTTCCATCATCCCTTGTTAGTTTCTCTTAAATATTTATACTTTCTTATATATCATCCTTTCATACGCTTTTACTAATCACTCCATTTCCGTGGTCATCTCTTTCTTACCATGTAGTTACAGAGGACGGTTGCTGGGCAGGAACTGTGACTTTTGCATACAAGCACTGCCAAATCGCGGAGTGTCAGGGAGGGAGCCAGAGGGAGAAATGCATCTTTCCTCTCACTCTCTGATCCCTTCCTCCTCTTTCTCTGGCCAAACCCACCCAAAAGCTGGAGTGCAAGGGAGCTCACTGAAGCAGGCCAGAGTCCAGCATCTTGGGGCACAGAGCACTGTCCGAGTGTATCTCTTGGGACAAAGGGAGAATATCCAGCACGTGCATCAAACTCCTAATATTGGTTTCCAAAGGAGGTGTGATTAGAAGGCAGGAAGAGAAGGAATTTTGTTTTTTACTTTAACATTCCCTTCTTGTTTCAATATAATCAAAGAAATGAAACATTAAAAAAAAAATGAATGTGGTACATAGGGAAAAAGTTTCAGGGGCAGTGAGGGGCCACTAACTATAATAGATGACCAACGCTGTCTTCTCTCTCTCTCTCTCCCTCTCCTCTCTGTCTCTCTGTAAAAAGTACTCACGGAAAGAAGAGTGAAGGTATATGTATGGGGAAAGTATTATATGACTCTCACAATCAGAGTTTAGAGAGTTGTAGTTTCCTATTTCCTATCACCACCATGTCTGGCTAATTTTTCTATTTTTTGTAGAAATGGGGTATCACCCTTGGTCAGGTTGTTTTCAAAATCCTGACCTCAAGCCATCCTCCCACCTCAGCCTCTGAAAGTGCTAGGGTTACAGGCATGAGCCACTATGCCTGGCCCTAGTTTCTTATAATAATATGATAAAGGATTTTGGGGGACCTTAATCAATTAATTTGTTAATAAAATGTTCGTAACTTTTAATTGACTGGAACCAGTTGAAAGGATTTTCTAAATTATTGCATTTATTTTCTTCTCAAGATAACGTCAAGTAAAAATCTGATTTTTTTATGCTGGTTTTTCTGCCTTCTGTTGGTGCTCTTTCTTTCTTTTGTCTCAAGAATCTGAGCAGTAGAAATGTCACCATTGAATGGTGAGGGGCTGACAGAATTTAATTCAGAGTCATGTCTCGTGAGACTGAGTTTATTATTATTACATGAGTTGAGAGGTGAGGGGCTCTGCCTCATCCGTGGTGTGAGGAATCCCCTTGTGCTGGTTCTCCAGAGCCAGCGAGGTGCGTTTCTTCCCAACTCAATGCTTGGCGACATCACATTGGTAGCCATAGTACGAGTATTTATATTGCTGAAATTGGCAAACACTACAAATGAGGTTTTTAATTTAAATTTAAATTTTGCTTTATTAATTTTTTTTTGTGTGTGAGCTGTTTGCCAACACATTAACAGTTCGAGAGAAGCCACGGACCACAGTGGAAGCAGGGAGAGCAATGTAGGTGCTGTAGTGAGGCAAGAGATAACAGCGATCAAAGTCGGGGTGGGAGTGGGTAGGTAAAGTATAATTCGAAAAATGTTTAGGAGATAAAAATTAATAGCATGTGATAAAACTTGTATCATTACATTTTACAAGAGACATAACTGGCTTAGAAAGATTAATTTGCCTACAATCACATAACAAGCAAGCAACAGGGTAGGAATTTAAATTCTTACCTGCCTAATTCCAAACCAGGTGATTTTTTTCGAAAGGACTATTGATCAACAGAAAGCTCCATTTTTTCCATTCATTTGGATCACTAATAGTAATTAAGTACTCAGAATGGCTAATTATCCAATTAAACAGATGATGTTTAAGTGTTCAGGGGCATTTTTCTGCTAACTGCAAGGGCATATGTTCTAAATCTAAATCTACTGATCTCTACATTCTTCCAGGCAATATGATCTATAGATATGATACTATGCCCTCAGAGCAATGAGAGTTAGACTTTGGGTGATGGGCCCTCTTGACAACTTGATGAACACTGTATATACAAACCTGTAAATAATTTTGCTAACAATTTCAGAAGGTTTATACACCCTGTCCCTAAAGTTTACTATTGACTTTTAGACCCCAAAATACTATACTATGCCCCTCAATAATAAAAATAAAAATTCCATAAAATTAAACACTTCAATTTTTAAAAAGATTTTGTTTATGTTACCAAATAAAAAATATATCTCCTTTAAAAAATCCCAAATGACTAATTACATAGTCATTTTGTACACAGGCTACATAAAGTAAAATGTTAATTTTCTCTGATAGTTATAAAATAATACTGAAAATTTGCAGATAAATCAAGCATAATAAAATGGCATTTTAGAACTCAAAATAACTAACAGATTTAGTTCAACTCACTCATTTTACAGAGGACCAGCTGGGTAAATAACCTCTCCTTGTTCATACAAATAATTTATTTTATCTGGAACTCAGACCTTCTGACTCTTAACTGAGGGACAATTCCATGTACTATTCAACCTTAATGGAAATTATAAATTTCAAAAACCAAGGACAATTTGTTCAAAAAAATTCTGATGACACTTAAGTAAAATGATTGTTGAAGTTGGGGAAGTTGTTTAAACCTCTTAATACAGAATATTAAAATAATGGCATAGCTTCTAATTGTAATTCCTTTTTTTTCTGCATAGATAAAAAATAAAGATATTTTCTTTGAATTAGTTTATTGAAACCTGATAACTTATGAATTAAAAAATTACATTGTACTTTATGAGGAGATAATGTTAATAAATATAGATATATTTAATAAGACAATGAACTTTGAAATAGGCAATAAATTTCTAAATGTAAAATGTTTATTTTATTAAAATAATGTCTTTTACATGAAAATGTCCTGAATTTAACTCTCTCTTCTTCTAACATATTTTACCTCTACTTTTTATTAGCACTATTAACAAGTTTTTATTTGTACTATTTTTGGAATTTTTTATATATCTTGATATTAAATTATTAAATTAAAAAATAAGTTCTGCTGTACATTCAATACTGTTAAATACTGACTTATCTTACTGTTTAAAAACTAAAATTCTTAGAAATTCCCTGATTAGTAATATAATTTTTCCTTCTTTAATTATGTTCACAGCACTAGTTTAATCATCAGAAGCTGACTGAATGTTACATGAGCTCTTACTATTGAATTATGATAATTCTCTATGCCAGGAATGGCAAATAGGTTTCCATCAATGGCTGAAGCTCTTTAGCACTTTCTGAAATATTGTTTTCTGAGACACATCTAGGCTCAGCCCGAAGTTTTTCCTTGATTGATTAGTGATGCCTGTAATAGAAGTAGGCCAGGAGAATACTGGCATGTGTGCCACATATTTGATATGCCTGTTCTAAAGGATTTACAGAAAAACTTAAACTTTAGTGCATCTGAATGACGAGAAATTTTAGTTGGTAGAATTTACTGATTACCATGTAGTTAACCAGAAAAAATTTTGTTTCAAGATATGAAGCTGAAAATACTTCTGAAAGTTTTAATACCATATACCTGCCTTAGTAATTCCTAAGTGTAAGAATCTTATTTGATACCTCAATGTCTGTTATACATCAGAATCATCATTGTTAGTCTCAGTTTTCTTAGAAATGAGACTCTTAATCTGAATGAACTTTAGGACATCTACCATAAATTGTCTCTTTGCCATTTGTTGAATTGCTTACTATATTCCTAATACTTTATTTTGTTTAAAGTTTTCTAATAAGAAGTAAAGAAGAAAAATAAATGCTATTAATAATGGTCTTAGATAATCACAGTTTTAGTGCAGAAATCACCAATATCTATGGAAGCACAAGGTTTTTACTGTCATGATTCTTTGTAGAGGCATTTTTTAATAACAAATTGAATAATTTCAGGAGAAAAAATACACTTAGTGGCAGTAAACCTTTTGGGGAAAACTAAGATCTATACAATTATTTAAATAACAGGTGAACAGCCTTAATTCTTTACCAGAAAGGATAACTAGCTAAGATCTAGTGATACTGGAATCAATTTTAAGCCCAGAAAATTAAATCAAATTCCAGGTCAAACTGATTACAGTATGGCCGGTATAGACCCCAGTACAGCTTTCTCAATTACATGAAGATCAAAAGTTTCAGATTTTCAGTCAGGCAGAGCTGGGTTTGAAGCTTTGGGAAAATTACTTAGTTTTGCCAGTGCTTTTTCTTGACTTACATGAGGCCAAGAGTAACTCCTGTGTGAGAGAAAACCTTTGGAAAATCCAATATTGTATGCTGCTGCTGCTGGTGGTGGTGGGGGGGTCCTTTACCATTTGCCAAACAGCAAGCTTTCCTTCATCTGGAGGAAGATGAGCTTCATGAAGTGTCACCAGCATTCCTAAATTACGGTACTGCAAGGCAATAAGGAAAGAAAGAGATGTATTAAATGTTCTGCAAAATTTCTTATATCTTTGCTCTCTGTCTTGGCAGATGAGACATATTAGAAACTCGGTAATATTTCTCTCAGAGAATAGATGAGATCTTTCTCTCAGTTCGCCCCCCCTAAAGCTCAGTTGTATGCCATTACTGTCCATCATTTCGGTTACAGCATAGCTGGGCAATGGGGCATTGAGACCAACTCATACTGGCACGTGAGAACTCAGTGTACACTTGTCAACTCTGGATTTCATGGTGTAATGTTGGTGGCCTGAGATTGTCCATGATGAGAGTATTTACACCACAGAAATAGGCAAATGCATTCTCTTCTCTCCCACCCCCGTCTCCCACTAGAAATCAGGTTGGTAAACATTGAATAGCACTCCACACCAGTGGATGTATTAATGAATTTCCAGTCAGAGTCATGAGGTTTTCTGGACTGTCCGAGTCCCCGTAAACATTAGAAGAAAGTATACTATATTTAATATACTTCAAATAAAAGCTTAATTAACCCATCTAAGTGTCCTAAGTCAAAAATAAACATTAGAAACTTTATAGATGCTCTCAGGGAAAAAGAAATAATTTAACCTAATTTATAGAGGACTTGACATAAATATATGTGCATTTCAGATACTAAATAATTTGAATAGCAGTATTTGTATTTACTATGTGTTAACTAACAATATTTTTATATGTACTAAAGTTCATTGTTGTTGTGTTTAATCTTCATGCAGTTCGTGTTCTTACAAAACAGGCAAGTATTTAAAAAATGTTTACAGACATAGTCTTGTAATGAGATCAGACATTCTATCATCTAGTGATGTGTATTTACAAAATCACTGTGAGATTTCTTTCTTTCTTATAAGAGTACATACATTTATACCTCATAATACCTCATACAAGGCTTGAAAATAAAGGCACACACATTATGTTCCCTTAGTAATGTGTGTTGACAGCTCCATTACATTACCTGTGTGCCCAGACACACTAAAACATGGTGAGTCACTGACCTCTTCCCCTCTTTCCAACTAAAAAGCACAGTGTAAATGGATGCCCTCTTTCCTACAGAAAAAGAATCATTTTTTGCTAGGAGTAGATTACGATTCAGTGAAAACTGGTTTAACATCATTATGTTCAGTATGAAAACACCCATTCATAGGACCTTTTAGTTTTCAGAAAAATGACTCATCTAAAGTTTACAAGGTGACTGTATTACCCACAAATAAAGTGTTCACTTTAGTGATAATAAATAGCCACCATGTGGTTTTAGAAATTTTTGACCTTTTCCTTTTTTAATCCATAGTGCCAATGAATTGCAGAAAAGGCTTTGTAATACCATTTGAATTTACTTTTACATGACTTGGATATATCCATCCAGTCTAATTAGGGATTTATGTTCTCTAGAAACTCAAACCAAAGAAATTATTTTGATAAAATATTCCTCTATCCAATTCTATTCTGCCTTTAATATAATAAGTGGCTAGAGAGGTACATAATTCTTTGCCAATAATATTTTATTGTACTATTAGTTTTTCTGGTAATAAGGGTGTTTATGTTTAATTGAGGAAATAACTGCAAATCAGGAGAGTTTAAGGGAGGGAATCAAAAACTGAGAGTAACAGGTGTGGAGTATTGAGAATAAAAGCAAAATTATTTTTCCTTAATTATTCATTTTGACTGCCTATATGATTCTAACAACAAATAGCTTAAATCTCTAACATTTTTTACTTGCTTAGTTCAATACTGAGTTGTTGAAATAAATGAGAAGCAACTTTGACTAAACCACTTTTTACTTGCTTAATGGAGTGAAAATGTGGTGTTTATTATCATTTTTCAAATGAAACTACCTATCGGTAGTCACTGCCAAAGTCACAAATTGTTAAACTGGTGCTTATCTGGATGCTTGTACTGAACATGAAAATTTTACTTATGTTTTTATAAGTCTATAGTTATAATAAATTTTGTATATTTGAAGAATTTTTGTTTTAAAAAGAGATTAAATGTAGTAATATTGTATGGAATCACTCATGCAGTATTCCAGATATTCATATTGGTCAACTCAGAGACGTATTTATTTGGAAGCCTAATGTGAAATATGTGAATCAGCAGAGAACCTATGTAGTTTTCAAAAGAGTAGAATTCTGTTGCCACAAAATTAATACTGAGTTATTGTGTATATATCTCCATCATCTGACAAGTCAGTACAAAGCACACAGGCACGGTCTTTGTTAAGACCAGGCACATTTAGCACAAAAAAGAATTTTCTATTCCATAGCCTTTGAAAACGTGACCATTTCCCAAGGTATTGATTATGAACAACAAAAAGATCAATGAATTCATTTTTAATAATACAAAATCCTTAATGATAGGGAACAACAGTCTCTAGAACACCATTTCTCCTCCAGTAGCACTACTAACATGATATTCAATTACAAAACTTATTAATGACATTCTTGGAGGGCAATCAACCGATGGAAAAGCATTTTAGTGACTCAGACCATTGACAAAGAACATAATGATATGTAGAGTTCATATGGAATAGTTTAACTCTTTGATGCAAATCCGAAAGGTCACAGATACATATATTTAACTGGAAGCAGCTTCCAGCAGGAGAATTTGAAGAGTCAGTACATGGATTGATTGAGATAGAACACTATTCTTCATATCTGTTAAATTGCTTCCTTTTATCCCTGGTATCTTGTCTACTTATTTAAAATATGCATAAATCCAACTTCTGAGTCTCCACGTGTCATTTTAAACATTTGGTTTATCTGTCTATGTGGCTGCAATTCCTCAACAGAAAGTTGTCATGTTTTCCATGGTGAGGGCTGCAATCTCTTTGAAACATTTACCCTGGGGAGCAGTAGTGTAGTCTTACCTTACAGTCCATGTCTGTGGAACGGATATTTCAAATCTCTATAACCATATTATAAATATTCACTAAAATAGTAATAATAATGCTAGCTGACACTTATTGAGCACTTAGAAGGGTGTATCAGACAATGCACTTTACAGCCCTCTGAAGCAGGGGGAGTTATTGTTATTAATTTACAGATGAGGGAGCTGAAAAAAGGAGAGTTTATATAATTTACCCAAGGTGACACAGCTAATAAATGGCAGAAACAGGATTAAATTTTGGGTACTCTTTCTTCAGTCTCTGTACCTTGCAGGACCATGTCATACACAGATGGAAAGAAATAAGTGATGTTTAAATTCTCTTTAACCTTCAAACTCGTGGATTTTTCTATTTCTGTTAATGACACTACAATTCTGCTAATCACTGAAGTTCAGAACCATGGCCTCATCTTTGATTCTTTATCATTCATGCCTGTGTCTAATTACTGACCAATTTCTATAATTCTCGTTCTGCAATGTCTCTTGAATCTGGATCCAGCCTTTCATTTCTATTGCCACATTCTTCTGCAGGAACTTAATTCCTCAATCTGGGTTATGAATAAATAGTTGAAGTCTCTTTTCACTGGAATACATTTTCCACAATATTGTTATGTTAAATCTACTCTGCTACATCTATGTAGGTCTGCTGACCATTCCCTAAATACACCTTTCATGTTTCCATCAGTGTATTTTTTGTGTTATTCGCTGTCCATGTTTTACACACTCAAAGGCAAATCTCAAAGGGTCACTTCATTAATGAAGCACTTACTGCACCATCTAACAAGATGTGGAAAGAATGATCACTTTAAACCATCATATCCATTAGGATTTTCCCTCTTTTCATTATATTAATAGGAGTACATGTAGATTGGAAGGTATTATTGCAGTATCTTTAAAAAATACAGTCTTCCTCAAGGCTTTATTTTTTGTCTTTCATATTTAGATCATAATTCACATGAAATTAATTATTATAAATACTGTGAGGTAAGAAAAAGATATATATTTAACAAGTAGATGTCCAATTAATCTATCATTTTTTTTTGAAAGGACAATGCAGTCCACCCTGTTTTGCAGTGACCAATTTTTTTTTCATAAATTTGTAGCTCTATTTCTGGACATGCTATTCTATTTCATCATTTTATTATTTTTATTTCTGCTTCAATTACATTCTGTCTTAATTACTGCTCTTTTATAATAATTCTTGCTCTTTGATAGTGTAAATTTTTCTTTTTCAATTTTTTGATTATTCTTGTTGTTTGTATTTCCACATATATTACAACATCAACATGTCAGTTTCCAAAAAAAAAAAAATTTTTTTTTCGTTGGATTTTTATTGGGGCTACATTAAACTTACATATCAACTAGAAAAGAATTGATATAATTACAAAATTTTGATTCTTTGCATCTCATATATATTATAGAATTTCATTCTATAAAAGAACCAAGAATAATTAAGACAGTGGTGAAAATGAAGAACTTCCACTATCAGATAGTAATTTGAAGATCTCATTCTATTGCTGTTGAGAATCAGCTATCATCTTGTTGCTGTTCCTTTAATGATAATCCATATTATATTTTTACTCTCTGGGAACTTTTAAGAGTTATTTTTTGTCTTTGGTTTTTAACAGTTATAATGTTGTGTGACTAAGTATACATACAGTTAGCCTTTCATATTGATGGGCTCCGTATCTGCAGATTCAATCAACCACAGATTGAAAATATTAAAAAATAAAGAACAGCAAACAATATAATAATAAAATTAATACAAATAAAAATACAGTATTTACATTGTATTAGGTATAGTAAGTAATCTAAAGTATATAGGAGGATTTACCTAGAATTTATACAAATACTATGCCATTTTATATGAGGAACTTGAGCATCCCTGGATTTTGGTGTCTGTGTGGGCTTCTGGGACCAACCCCCTGCAGATATCAAGGGACAGCTATATACATTTTTACATGTTCTGCTTGAGTTTACCAAGTTTTCCCGAGTCTGTGGTTTGATGCCAGTTTTGCAAAATTTTTAGCCATGATTTTTTTCAAGCATTGTTTCTCCTCCATTATCTCTCTCTTTGTTTTTGACATTCCAATTATATATTTTTTATATTTCACTACCATTTTATATATGTCCCTTATCATCTCTTTGTATTTTCTTTTTTGGAAGGTTGTCTTTATTCTGGATATTTTTTCCTGATATATTTTCCAATTCTGTGCATCTCTTTTTAATTGTTAGATCCATCCATTGAAATCTTAAAATAGATTATTATTGACTTCTTTCATTTCTCAGCATCCTGGAAGGAACAAGTAAAAAATATAAGGCTATTTTGTTAAAAGTTTGAATATAACAATTTTGTCTGAAAAGTAATTAAAATGTTTACATGAAAAACATGGGAATATTTTCATGAAAATATAAATTCAAGGGGAAAATGTTGTTTTACTTCCAGAAGTCACTGAAAATTTGGTTTTCATAAAATTCTATTTTATGTTCAGTTCTTTTTTTTTTTTTTTTTTTTTTTTTGAGACAGAGTCTCACTCTGTTGCCCGGGCTAGAGTGAGTGCCGTGGCGTCAGCCTAGCTCACAGCAACCTCAAACTCTGGGCTTAAGCGATCCTACTGCCTCAGCCTCCCAAGTAGCTGGGACTACAGGCATGCGCCACCATGCCCAGCTAATTTTTTGTATATATATATTTTAGTTGTCCATATAATTTCTTTCTATTTTTAGTAGAGACGGGGTCTCACTCTTGCTCAGGCTGGTCTTGAACTCCTGACCTCGAGCGATCCACCTGCCTCGGCCTCCCAGAGTGCTAGGATTACAGGCGTGAGCCACCGCTCCCGGCCTATGTTCAGTTCTTTATTTACTATATCATACAACACATATCACAGAAAAAATGAGCATCATCATTATTTGCTTGTTTAAATTTGGCTAAGTTCATGGACAAAAGGGATAAAACTATCCAAATTATTACTATATTGATTTTTTTTTATAAGCACTTAAAATTTGGATCCTGTGTTAAGGACATAAAATTTTTGTCTTTTGAAATATCTTTTAAATATATTTTTATAATCAGATTTTGTTTTATAGTATGAAAAGTTTATTTTTAATTCAGTAAAATAAAAATACTCTTCAATCATGACAGATTGAATTTACGTACCATTTAAAATAAGAGTAAATAATGCTCTTTTAAAAGACACTCTCTGTGGTACTATATCTTCAAAGCAACTTCTTTGAACTCCCAAAATATAAGGTACAAAAATAAAAATCTGTCTTGCTTTTAGAGGTTTTAGAAGAATCAGTCTCCTTGATAAGTTTAAGAAGGGCAATGTGAACTCTGATTTTAAAAAATTATAAAATAATTTTAAATAGTTAGACTAGCTTAGAGGCAAAAAATAGTTTGAGTCATATTATATCATCAAAAGGAAACATTTAATAGAAACATTAACAATTTGAATTTTAAATAAAAAGTCTAAAGGGTAAAATACAAAATTTGTCAAGAAATAATATATTTTGAACACTTTTATTGAAGTCAGTGTTAGTGACATAATTTTTGGCATCATCCTGCATCATTATTATTGTCTTAACAATGATACTGATGTGCTGCCATTTTAGGGTAGTCAAGTTAATCCTATATAACATGTATTTTACTCACTGAATAGGCAGACACTCTAAATACATTTATTCCTATCAGCTGGCCTATTGAAAAATAACTCATCTTATATTCTAGGATTCTGAATATTGGATCATTGTCTTCACCTACATCACAAACATCAAATTAACAACTGTGAATGGAGCATTGGTCTGGGCAAAGATTTTTTCAGTAAGACTTCAATAGCACAGGTAACTAAATGCAAAAATGGACAAATGGGCTCACATCATGCTAAAAAGTTTTTATGAATACATAGTAAAGGAAACAATCAATGAAGTAAAGAAAAACCCCATAGAATGGAAGAAAATATTTTCAAGCTACTCATCTAACAAGGGATTAATGTCTGGAATTTATGAAGAGCTTAAACAACTCTATAGGAAAAAACAAATAATCTGATTTGAAAAATGATCAAAAGACCTGAACAGACATTTCTCAAAAGAAGACATTCAAATGGCCAATAGGAATATGAAAAATGCTCAGTGCCGTTAATCATCAGAGACATGCAAATTAAAACCACAATGAGATATCATCTCACCCCAGTTAAAATGGCTTTTATCAAAAAGACAGGCAAAATGAATGCTGGCAAGGATGTGGAGAAAGGGGAACCCTCCTACACTTTTGGTGAGAACGTAAATTAGTGCCACCACTATAATAGGACTGCCATATGACTCAGCAATCCCTCTTAGGTATATATCCAAAGGAAATGAAATCAATATATTGAAAAGATATCTTCATGCTCATGTTTATTGTAACAATATTCACAATAGCCAAGATATGGAATCAAACTAAGTGTCCATCAACGGACGAATAAAGAAAATGTGGTACATATACTCAATGGAATATTATTCAGCCATAAAAAATGAAATCTTGTCATTTGCAACAACATGGATGGAACTGGAAGACATTTATGTTAAGTGAAATAAGAAATAAGCCAGGTACAGACAGACAAATATTGCATGTTCTCACACAAATGTGAAAGCTAAAAAAAGTTGAACTCAGAAAGAGTAGAGTGATGGTTACCAGAGGCTAGGAAGGGTAGTGGGAGGGGGGATAAAGAGGAGATGGTTAGTGGTTATAGAAATACAGTTAGATAGAATGAATAATATCTAGTGTTTGGTAGCACAATTGGGGCAACTATAGTCAATAATAATTTACTGTATATTTCAAAATAACTAAACGAGTGAAATTGGAATATTCCTAACATAAATAAATGATAAATTCTTATAGTGATGGATACCCTAATTACCCTGATTTGGTAATTACACAATATGTGCTACTATCAAAATATTACATGTACCTCATAAATGTGTACAATTATTATGTATCTAGAATAATTAAAAGCAAAAATACAAATAAAGATGAATGACTTCCCAAAATACTAGGTCACTAAAATCAAATTTTAACTTTTTACTGATTTGATTGTTTACAGAATAACTCAAAATTTTACAATACACCATAGAAAAACTAAAGAAAATAAAAGAGTCAAGGAAATTCTTAACCTAACAATTATTGTGCATTTTCTATGTGCCAGGCATTATGCCATTATTTTATACTACGTTACTTAAGTCCCTCAACATGACTATGAGTTAGGTCTTTTATTATTCCCATTCGACAACTAAAGAATCTGAGATTAAAAGACATGAACTTCCCAACATCTCATAAGCAGTTAGTGGCAGATCTTTGGCTTTAACTCTAAAATTTGGGCTTGTTATCTCCATATAATACTACTACAGATGAATAACATTTTCATAAACATTCAGATCATAGAGAACTTTAGGCTTTGTATGTAAGAGTATTCTAAAGGTAACATAATTCATCCATTTTTATGGCATACTGCAAGATTCTGATTTAATTCTAAATTACATTTTAGAACTTTATCATAGCTTATGTCATGATCAGATGCTTCAATATATTATAAATAAGGCTAATATTAATATCACCACTTGTATGAATCAAATTTGTATTTCACAATAAAGTTCTTCTGGTTTTCTGATTAAATTTATTATTCTTATCCTTGTCCTTGATGCTGGAATTAGCTGGTTTTTGCCAACAACCAACCAACTCCCCCAAAGCAAAATCAAAGGAATAGATGAAAACAAATATGCTAATATACAGTATTTAAGTATAGATACAATATGTTGTACCATGTAATTAAAATAAAGCAGTTTTGTCCTACATCTTGAAAAACTGCCACAAATTTGTAATTTTGAGGTCCTTAAAAATATTTTAAAATATCTTCTGAAATTTTCTGTTTAGAAAAATCTCTGGAAACCAAAGTTTTAAGTATCATTCGTCACTCTTATGTTGAGTCCCAATAGCTTTGTACCAAATTGCAATTTGGTAATAGAAATGTATAAAACCACACAATAGACCACCCAGGCTTTATTCTCTGAAACTTTTACTAAAAAAAAAAAAAAATTGCCTAAATTTTGTCTTAACATTTCTTTAGTAAAAAAAGAATACAAAAACTCTAGGATATCATAAATATATAAATTTCATTTCTTTTTAAGAATTAAACTTCTTATGTGAGCATAAAACTAAGTGTGTTTTGCAGATAGCTGTCTAAAACAAAGTCCAAAAATTTGAGATTTTAACTCTATATTATACTATTTAGCATACCAGATAATACAAAATTCATGCAGTAAGCATAGATTTTAAAATCCTGTGGTTTTTCTTCACCAAATGATAAGCAAATATCTTATGTAGCAAAACTATCTCTTTGCACATAACAGGATCCATAGTAAGTCTTAAACTTCAATGAATACAAGAATAGGACAGGAAATTAAATTAAAAATAGAAACTCCCCATTACATCCCCAATATTCTGGAATGGGGCTCAGAAACTGTATGTGTAATCAATACTCAGTGTGCCTCATGCAGGAACTCTGCAGATCATACTTGGCAATACATTGATCAAAGATTTTTGCCAAAGTTTTTAGACTTTAATATTTTTATTAATACTAATGGGAAAAGATCAATCAGCAAATATATTATTTAAATTTATAGATTTGTGTTTAGTAATTTAATCTCTTCCATCTTTAACGATGCTATAGCCTCTGGAGTCAGTCCAAATTGTATTTAAATCATAGCTCTAAAATGTACTGTTTTGGGATCAGCTACCTAATAAAAAATAATATTCTTTACTGAAACTATTTTCCCATTTGTTTGTTCACTTGGTAAATATGAAATGTGTGTTTACTATATTTCAGCAAGTTTAGTGTATATTTTAAAAAATATAACTACAATCATTAGGTTGCTGTGAGGGTTATAATTATCTTCTAGCACAGTAAGTGGTATATAAGAGTACTTAATAAATATATGTTGAATGAAAAAAATGATGAAAGCAGAAGTAACAGACTTCCAGTGGGAAGTAACAGACTTCTTATTTCATGTTCTAATCTGTCTTATAAAGAAATCTAGGTATAATACATGTTACTATTGGCTAATTTCATTTTCACACCATGATTATAAAGAAGTTGGCAATAGTTAATAATTTTATATCTCACATACAAAAAAGTAATTCAAAAGGAGATGAAAGGTTTATGATACTTGCCCTAAATCTTATAACTTTTCATATTCTACTTTTTTTTGGTTGGTTTTAGGCTAGATTCTTGGCATTTTTCTTATGAAAGTTTTTCTTTCCTCTCTGAGATTCTTCTAAATTCAGGGCAAAATTCACCTTAAATCAAAGCTAGGCTATCCAGCTTCCAGATGGCAATGATGTATTTGATTACTTGACTAGTGGAATTCTGTGTAATGTTAACTCTTTTTAAAATACAAAACAAAAATGTTAATGTTTACTAGGTATGTGTGAATGTTTCAAATAAAATTTATAATAGATTCTAAAATAACAAATTCTAAGAACGAATAAAATTGTCATTCTGAACACATTTTATAAGAAAAATATACAAATTTTAACATACAAATTTTCACACTTCTTATCAAAAGGCTGCTCCTACAACTATAAAGTAAAAATATATGAATAATGAGAGGACAAGGGCCAAGATTGTTTTATTTTTTAAAAATGAATTTACTATACCATTGATCTTAGAAATTTCACTTAATTGGGATCCCTTTCTAATGACCTCTAGTAATAGAGTACTAAATCTACACTTCAATTCACCTTTAACTCACAAATTGAAAATTGACTTCATTTTCTTGGCAGGAGTAGTTTTTCCTTTTTAAAATTGCAATGCAGCTTTTAATAACATTTGCTTATTTCAGGGATTTCTTATTTTTTCACTTAGGTTGTATTAGTATGCTTTTGTCTACTTGTATAAAATTTTAGTTACTCTTCATTTTTTCATTCTCATATTCATTCATTTATTCATTTTCTCAGTATTTGTTGTGTGGAAACAATTGATATTAAATTTGCAATGTCCATGATATTTGCTGCCAAGAATCTCAAATCTTTTGGATATTGGAGTCTTGGTAGAGATGAGTGCTAGAGGCGACATATGAAGAAAAAGTGCTGAATCTTTACAAATTAGGTTTACTCACAGGAAACCTATGTGGATCTATATGTCGTGTTTTAAATTCACTGAAAGAAACTTAAAGATTGATGAAATAAGGAAATAAAAGTAGACCTACTGTTTGACACAGCAATCCCACTACTGGGTATCTACCCAGAGGAAAATAAGTCATTTTATAAAAAAGACACCTACACTCACACTGTTTATTGCAGCACAAGTCACAATTGCAAAGATATGTAAAAAACCTAAGTGTTCATCAATTCATGAATGGGTAAAGAAAATGAATACTACACTGAGTACTATTCAGCCACAAAAAGGAATGAAATAATGTTTGCAGCAACTTGGATGGAACTGGAGATCATTATCCTAACTAAGTGAAGTATCTCAGGAATGGAAAAACAAACACCACAGGTTCTCACTAATAGTAAGTAGGAGCTAAACAATGGACACCCATGGGCATAAAGAGATGTTATGGACATTGAAAACCAGGAAGAGAGGAGAGTAGGAGGGAGGTAAGGGACAAAAACTTACCTATCAGGTACAACGACCGCTATTCTGGTGACAGGCACACTAAAGCCCTGACTTCAGAATTAGACAATTCACCCATGTAACAAAAACACTTGTGTCCCCTTAGTATTTTGATAAAAAAATGAAAATGTAACATAAAGAATTTTCTTGTACAGATCTATATTTGAAAAACATTAGCAGAAAGCAAAAACAAACGGCTTGTCTGAATGCTTAGTGTTTTGCAGGCACTTGGTGCATAGGTGCAAGGTTGCATATGAACTTCACTTTGGGGGTGAATGATACATGCCCTCTTAAACACCAAATACGGTCTTGGCCGTATAATATTACCAGGGCTTGACACAGTCCTGGAACATAGTAGATACATGATACAAATTGTGGAATGGTTTATTGGTTTGGAATTCATTATAATCCCCACCCAAGAACAAAGTTTTGTGACTTAAACTGCATAAACCTGTATTCATGGTTATATTTCAAGAGGCTTGTGAACATATATACGTATATAGTTACTAAATTAAACATATTCAAAGCATTGTCAAAGTTGTATAAATAATAGTGTGATTATGTGCCTCTGATGAATAAGATTTGTTCATACCATGCCATGAAACTGAAAAAAGACCTTCAAAAAACATTTATACTTTTCTATATATCTGGACATGTGATATTTTGAAAATAAAATACCTGGAACTCTGACTAACATATCTAATGATATTTTAGCACCGTGTTATGTAAAAAGGGACCATGCTGCATTTCCCCAATGGTGATGAGCAGTAGGACATACTGGTTGGTTATTACTAGGAAAATGATGTCTATTTCTTATTGCATAAGAAATAAAGTTTTAGCTATAAAATGGTCATCCTTAAATGCATCTCAGAGGTCATTTCTATCAATTCTTCAGGGAGTTTTGTTGGTAATTTCCCCTATTGGACTACCACAATTCATTAGTAAGTATAACTGAGTTTCTTTCTTGATTTTAGTAACTATAAATCCTCTCTTCTATATCATGTCATGTGGCCTATGATCCAGCACCTGCCAAATGCTTATGAAGATATCTTGAATTTGAGATGCTTAATGAACCTATTCACTATTCATTAGCTTTTCCTGCCAGGATTTGTGCAATCATCTTTGTTTTTTTTTTTTCCAGCACAATTCTGTTTTCCTATAATTATTTCCTAAACAAATGTAGAAACACAGAAATAAAAACTATAGAAAAGGTAATTATCCAAGAGGTAAATTAAGTTTAGCAATTAGTTGCTAAGTTCTTTCTACCCATTAACTTAGAGAATTCCCTTTTTTTAAACAAAATTTCAAAACACGTTTTTACATTTGTATCATCTGAATAGCTGGAAGTCATACTAGGTAAGCTGCCTCCTCTGTGTAGTGATTAGTTCTGTTTAGAGTAAATGCCCCCCAAACTGTTATACAAGGAATTTATTACGTGACACCTAACCCATATTGAAGCCTTCTGCTGTTCCAGTCCTCAAAAACATAGCCTGGAATTTAGGTAAAGGGGATATTGACCTTCTGAGAAATTGAAAATCAGCCCTAAAGTACCTTTAGCTAAGCCATGAGTTTTACACTTTAGGCCTTTAATCAATTTTCATGTCTCTAACTTAATTGTGGTACAGTGGTTTTTTTTTTTTTTTTTTTTTTTTGAGCACCTACCATGCTGGTTACTATACTGGGTGTTTTATATAATGTGCTTTTTTACATAAAGCCTCAGAAATCCCTATAAAGATTTTTTTTTTAATTATAATGTGAGAAAACACAAGGCTCAGACAGATTAAATAACTTGCTCAATGCCAAACCACTTGCCAGTAAGGATCTAAAGCCAAAGTCCTTGATTCTTAGTCTTTTCATCATTTAAAACATGTTATTTGGTTTCCCAGCAGGTCAGAAGCAGAGTTAGATGGAGAACTGGAACTTTGTCTGATGCAAACACAAAAGTGAAAAGAGAAGTGCTGCATGCTTCTATCTCAAAGATGTCTTTGCCTCTCCCCTGGTGGCTCTGCTAGGTCACAGTAGGAAGTATGAATCTTTCCTTAGTCCCAGTTGGGATCTGTTTAAGACTCAGGGCCATGCTCCAAAGACAGCAGGCTTGTATCTACAGCTCCTTCTGTTTTGGAGGAATGAGTCTGTGAGCTATCATTGCTTAAGGCAGTATATCTCAAATTTATATATGTACAAACCCTCTTAAAAGAAAAAATTTTCTTGTGTAGCCCAGTGATGAGGTGAATTCTTTTAATTATAGTACACCTTAAAAGTGTACAAACTTAACAGTAGTATAAATTCTTCATGTTCATAGTTCTAATACACCTATGAAACAGAATATTTACAAAGATACATAAACAATATAACAAAATATATGAAACCATTTCAAATTAACAATATTTTTATTTAAAACTGTTTTATTGAAGTGCAACACACATACAATAATGTATATGAATTGTGTGTAAAGTTATATCAAATCTATACTTATATTAACCTGAATAATAACCTTAGGGGTCAAGATATAAAATATTTACAGACATATTTTGTTTTGTTGTACTTAACTTTATTGAACTTTGCAGATATTGTGGTTTTTTTTTTTTACAAATTTAAAGTTTGTGGCAAGTTTGAGTTGAACAAATCAACTTTGGTGCCATTTTTCCAACAGCATATGTTCTGTTTGTGACTCTGTGTTACATATTGGTGATTCTCACAATATTTCAAACTTTTTCATAACTATTATATCTATTATGGTGATCTCTGGTAAGCGATCTTTGATATTACTATTGTAATTGTTTTGTGGTGCCATGAACTGCACATATAAAAGACAGTGAACTTAACCAGTAAGTGTTGTGTATGTTGCATATGTTGTGTATGTTGCTTATGTTCTGACCAGCCATTCCCCCATCTCTCTCCCACTCCTTGGGCCTCCTTATTCCCTGAGACACAACAATATTAACATTAAGCCAGTTAATAACCTTACAATGGCCTCTAAGTGTTTAGGTGAAAGGAAGAGTCACATGTCACTCATTTTAAATCAAAAGCTATTAATAAAACCATTAAGCTTAGTGAGGAATGCATGCTAAGAGCACCAGTTAGCCAAGTTGTAAATGTGAAATTCTTGAAGTAAATGAAAAGTACTACTCTAATGAACAACAAATGATAAGAAAGCATAATAGCCTTATTGCTGATACAGAGATAGCTTGAGTGGTCTGGATAGAAGATCAAAGTAGCCACAACATTCCCCTAAGCCAAAGTCTAATCCAGAGCAAGGCCCTAACTAACTTCAATTCTATGAAGACTAAGAGAGGTGAGAAAGCTGCAGAAGAAAAATTTGAAGCTAGCAGAGTTTAGTTCATGAGATTTAAGGAAAGAAGCCATCTCCATAACATAAAAGTTCAAGGTGAAGCAGCACGTGCTGAGGTAAAAACCTGCAGCAGGTTATTTGGGAGATCTAACTAGGTTTATTAATGAAGGTGGCTACACTAAACAACAGATTTTTAATGTGGATGAAACAGTCTTCTATTGGAAGAACACGCCATCTAGGACTTTCGTAGCTAGAAAGGAGAAGTCAACACTTCAAAGGACAGGCTGACTCTCTTGTTAGGAGGCAATGC
Organism: Eulemur rufifrons; assembly: GCF_041146395.1. NCBI lineage: Eukaryota > Metazoa > Chordata > Mammalia > Primates > Lemuridae > Eulemur > Eulemur rufifrons. Next base: position 26,380,604 of record NC_090997.1, on the reverse strand, counting down.
AGCTGGTGACTTTAAGTTGAAGCCAATGCTCATTTACCATTCTGAAAATCCTATGGCCTTAAAAATTGTGCTAAATTTACTCTGCTTGTGCTCTGTAACTGGAACAAAGCCTGATGACAGCACATCTATTTACAGCATGGTTTACTGAATATTTTAAGCCCACTGTTGAGACCTACTAAAGAGAAAAAAAGAGTTCTTTCAAAATATTACTGCTAATTGGCAATGCACCCAGTTACCCAAAAGCTTTGATGGAGATGTACAAGGAGATTAATGTTGTTTTCACGCCTGCTAATACAACATCCATTCTGTAGCTCATGGATCAAGGAGTAATTTTGACTTTTAAGTCTTATTGTTTAAAAAAATACATTTTATAAGGCTATAGCTGCCATTGTAATTCCTCTGATGGATCTGGGCAAAGTCAATTGAAAACCTTCTGGAAAGGATTAATCATTCTAGATGTTCTTAAGAACATTTATGATTTCTGGGAAGAGATCAAAATATCAACATTAGCAGGGGTTTGGAAGAAATTGATTTTAACTCTCATGAATGAGTTTGAGGAGTTCAAGACTTCAGTGAAGGAAGTCACTGCAGATGTGTGGAAATAGCAAGAGAACTAGAATTAGAAATAGAGCTTGAAAATGTGAATTCTTACAATCTCATAATACAACTTGAATGAATGAGGAATTACTTCTTATAGATGAGCAAGGAAAATGGTTTATTGAAATGGAACTTACTCCTGGTGAAGATGCTGTGAACATTGTTGAAATGAAAACAAAGAATTTAGAATATCACATAAATGTAGTTTATAAAGCAATGGTAGGATTTGGTAGGATTGACTCCAATTTTGAAAGAAGTTCTGTGAGTAAAATGCTATCAAACAGCATTGCATGCTACAAAGAAATCTTTTGTGAAAAGAAGAGTCAATTAATATAGCAAAGTTTATTGTTGTCTTGTTTTAAGAAATTGCCATAGCCACCTCAGCCTTCAGCAACAATCACTCTGATTACTCAGCAGCTGTCAACATTGAGGCAAGACTCTCCACCAGTAAAAAGATTACACCTGGCAAAAGGCTCAGATGATTGTTCACATTTTTTCACAATAAAATGTTTTTTAATTAAGATATGTACTTTTTTGAGACATAATGCTATTGCACACTTAGACTAAAGTACAGTGTAAACATAAATTTTATATGCACTAAGAAACCAAATAATTTTTGTAACTTGCTTTATTGCAATATTTGCTTTATTGTGGTGGTCTAGAGCTGAGCCCTGAGTGTCTCTGAGATATGCCTGTATAACACCCCAAATGACATTTTCTTTCTCAGTCAATACAGTCCACCATCCACTCCCTTGCCACAGACTTAGACACTAACTAGTTTGTGGTTAGTTTTGCTTCTTCCTGAAATTCATATAAATGGAATCATACAGAAGACATCCTTTTGTGTCTTCCTTCTTTCCCTTAGTATATGTCTTTGAGATTCTCCAAAACAGTATTATGGCAATATAACAAATAAATCATTTTTGCTGAAATGCATTTGTTCCTGGAAAGATGAGCACAAGACTGATGACCCAAGCCAGTGCTTTGTTGCATTTGGCATTCCTAGAGTAACATGTGCCTTGTGATTGTATGATTCTTCCACCATTTTTGTTTATATATATATTTTAGATTATAATCATCACAAAAGTACAAAATTAAAAATTTTAACAAATCATTTGTGGATCTGTAAAATCTGTGGACCTCAATTTGAAATATAGTAACTTAGAAGGAGAAATTTTCTAATACCCAACTAAATAAACCTCGATAGATATATGAGTAAATGCCTTCCTAGGGGCCTTTCACTGGAAAACTCTTTCAGAAGAGGAGAAGCAAAACATCTCTTTCACTACTTCACAACTTGTCTAAGAAATGGTGCTGATTCTAGAACACATTTGTTTTTAGCTAATGGGTTGTTTACTTTTAGCTTACTTGGACAAAATTTGAGCTTATGCCATTAATGCTGACAATACTTGCAGGTTCTTCAGAAACTGCATCTGTGTTCAGCACTATATTTCAGAGAAAGTTACAATGGGGACACTGCAAATAACTAGAACAATACCCATAATGTCAGGATAATGGTCTTCTTTTGTAACTGAGTGAATTGATAAAAAGGATTGACATTAGCCTAGCTTTGCTCTCAGGAGAGCTGTTAGGAAGGCTATGTAATGAAATTGGGGACAATAAAAGGACCCTGTCATGCCATTTGTAAAATTCTTTATAGCAGCACTTGAAATTAAATGCATTCTTTATAGCTATGCTTATATTGTAGTTTTATTCAAGTACTTATTTTGAGATCTTTGGGGAAGAGTGTTCTTACAAGCATAGGGAAAGTTGTAAAAGTGAAGTGAAAGTAGAAATAAATAAATGATTGCACTTAAATAGTATTTCTCCAGTTTAGAATGCTCCAATAGAGATGATATAAACCAATAATTAATAATTTGTCAGTCAGAAAATAACTTATTTCTTTTATTTATGTGTAGAGTCAAGCTCTCTTTTCATCTCAGAAAGAAAACAAAGATAAGCATGCTCAAATTCATAGTATTGGAGAAAACTTCCTGAATGTAAAATGTATTTCAGTGGTTTTAAATGTTGAACACAACAATTTCATCTCTTATTGAAAATTATAATGTAGTATGAATCATAATAAACAGGTTGGGTAGTTTTTATTACTTTAATCCCAAATAGCCATGTAATGAAATAAAAGTTCTAAATCCTTCTTTAGACTTGACTTAGCTCTCCTTTTAGGTAGATACTTATGGCTTCTCAGGGAATGATCTTTTACCATATCTCTCATTATTTCATGGTTTTCTAAGTTTTGGATAATACTTAAATACAATATAATCAACCTACCACCCAACTCACCATACAAACCAACCAGCCAATATTCAAACATAATTTGGTACTAAAGTCTTTTTCCATGAAGAGTAAAAAATAAGTTCTTTTAACTGTCTAAAGGAGTTATAGATTTCTCATCTCATAAAACTATATTTATTGAATAAGAAATAATATAAAAGAATGAAAAATTATAGAAAGAATTAATTTTAAATAAAAGAATAGATGTTACCCTAAAATGTTTGCTAAATACTGGGAAGGATCAAACTTTTTGTTACTAATGCATGCAGCTATAATGAATCACATTTTCTAATTTTTTTTTTTTTTTGAGACAGAGTCTCACTCTGTTGCCCAGGCTAGAGTGAGTGCCGTGGCGTTAGCCTAGCTCACAGCAACCTCAAACTCCTGAGCTCAAGCGATCCTCCTGTCTCAGCCTCCCGAGTAGCTGGGACTACAGGCATGCACCACCATGCCCGGCTAATTTTTTTCTATATATATTTTTAGCTGTCCATATAATTTCTTTCTATTTTTTTTTTTTAGTAGAGGTGGGGTCTCGCTCTTGCTCAGGCTGGTCTCGAACTCCTGAGCTCAAACGATCCGCCCACCTCGGCCTCCCAGAGTGCTAGGATTACAGGCGTGAGCCACCGCGCCCGGCCACATTTTCTAATTTTTTGGTTTGTTTTTTGTAGAAGTCATTAGTACTATCTGACAAATATTTGCAATTCTCCTCTCTGAGATCGCTGGAATGGCCCTCTCCACCCCTTTAAAGTTAGTTGTGTCCCTCTGGTTTGCTTTGGCCAGTAAAATGTAAGAAGTGATATGGGTCACTTCTGGAAGAAAGTTTTAGGAGCAAGTGTGTGGCTTGCCTCTGTCTCTCTCCCTGGTGTATTGACTCCAGGTAGTGGCTGCTGCATTATCCTGGTTCCCAGAATGAGGATGACCTGGAGCAGAGCCATAGCTAGAGTAGACAAGGAATGTGAATGAGAAATACACTTATCTGTTTGAGGGCACTGAGATTGGGGTACTTGTGTTACTGAGCCTTTCTTCACTGACGGAGTGTCATTGCATCTACTGTCTATGGCAAGAATAAACACAGGCAGACAACAACTCACATCCATTCATATCTTCAGGGTCTAAGTGAGGACATAGGTAGGAAAAAAGGTAAGAGAGGTAGGGAAAGGTAGAGGAGAGTTATACGGAAGAGAAAGAAGAAACATTTAGGGGAGGGAAAAGAAAGACTAGAATTTTGATTATTTTCAATTCAAATAATTGTTCTTTAGGGTATTCATTTTCCATGTGTAAAGCATATGTCATTAAGTAAAGAACTTGGATAGATAAGTGGCCAATAAAGATATGAAAAAATGCTCAACATCATTAATCATTAGGGAAATGCAAGTTAAAACCACACTGAGATATCACCTTATTTCTGTTAGAATGGCTTTTATTAAAAAGTCCAAAAACAACAGATTTTGGCAAGGATGCGGAGAGAAAGAATGCTTTTACACAGTTTGTGGGACTGCAAATTAGTATAACCCCTATAGAAAACAGTATGGAGATTTCTTAAAGAACTAAAAGTAGACCTACCACTCAATCCAGCAATCCTACTACTGGGTATCTACACAAAGGAAAAGAAGTCATTTTATCAAAAAGACACCTGAACTCAAATGTTTACTGAAGCACAATTCACAATTGCAAAGATGTGAATTCAACCCAAGTGCCCATCAATTCATTAGTGGATTAACAAAATGTGGTATGTGTATACCATGGAGTACTACTCAGTCATAAAAAAGGAGGGATTAATGTCTTTTGCAGCAATTTGGAAGGAACTGGACACTTACACTAAGTGAAGTATCTCAAGAATGGAAAAACAAATACCACATGTACCATTTAATAAATTGGAACTAACCAATGGGCACACAAGTGCACATAGGTAAGTAAAGGTCATTGGAAATCAAACAGGGCTGGGGGGGATGAGGGGAGGGGCAAAAACCCACCTAACAGGTACAATGAACACTATTCAGGTGATGGGCACATTTATAGCCCTGACTGAAGCCATGTATCAAAAATATCTGTACTCCTTAATATTTTGAAATAAAAAAAAAGAACTTGAAACGGAAAGCATAAAAACTTATTTTAAGTAAATCCCCATGTTAATTTTATACACGTGTAGAATCACCAGAGAGTGAAAGAGCCTATAAAAAGCTCATGTTCTGGAAGATGAGACTAGACCAGATGAGGAGACGAGACTGGATAAGGAAGAGGAGACCAGACGGGAAGTGGAAGAGAAGATGAGACCATACCAGGAACAGGAGACCATAACGGACGAGGAAAAGGAGACAAGAACAGACGAGGAAGAGGAGACTACACCGGACCAGGAGACAAGACCAGACCAGAAGAGGAGACAAGACTGGATGAGGAAAAAGAGACTAGACCAAATGAGACCAGACCAGGAAGACGAGATGAGACCGGAAGAGGAAGAGGAGACAGGAGTGGAGGAGGAACAGGAGTCGTTCGAGACTGGATGAGGAAGAGGAGATGAGACCAGACAAGGTCAATTTATTTACGACCTTTCAGGGGCCAAAGGCCTGCTCTTTTTAACTTTACATCACTTAGCATGGTACCTGGTAAGACAGAGGGTCCTTGAGGTGTGATGACTGATTGATTCAAACTCACTTTCCCTGAGCACCTACAATGAGTTTAACTGAGCACTGGAACCGCAAGGAATAATTAGACATAGTCCTTGCCCTGGAGGAGTTCTGAATTTAGTACAAGGAAGAGGTATGAAAATGAACACTTTATAATATAACTTGGGCTATAATAGAAATCTGAGCAAATTTTTGTGGGATTCCAGAGGGTTGGAGGTTTGGGGAGATGGGATGTGGGAAGGCTTCTCAGAGGAGGTGACATCTGAGTCAATTTCTTAAAGAACAAACAGAATTTCCTAGGCAGAGCAATGGGCATGGGGAAAAGGTGTCCAGGGAAGAGGTCTTCCAGGTGGAGAGAGTGAGATTATATATTAATAATTATAAAATTAATAATATTATCACCATTTTCTGTTCTTCCAGTGGCCTCTTCACAAGCTCCTTCCTCTTTCTTTCCCCCTGCCCCATCTATCAGGGGAACCATCAGAGTGGTTAAGAGTACAAGATCTGAGCTCTGAAAGATTTTGGTTCTGCCAGATGGGGTGCCTCATGCCTATTATAATACCAGTGACTTGGGAGGCTAAGGTGGGAGGATCACTTTAGCCCAGGAGTTTAAGACCAGCCTGAGCAACACGGTGAGACCCCATCTGTACAAAAATAGAAAACTTAGCTGGGTGCGGTGGTGCACACCTGGATTCCCAGCTACTCGGGAGGCTGAGGCAGGAGAATCACTCAAGCCTGGGAGCTGGAGGATGCGATGAGCTGTGATGATGCCACTGCATTCTAGTCTGGGCAATAGAGGGAGACTTTGTCTCAAACGAACAAACAAATAAAAAGATTTGGTTCTGCCACTTACTACCCACATGACCTGGAGCAAAATCACTTACATTTTACAAATAAGGACAATAGTGTATTTGCCTTATAAGATTGTCAAGAACATTAAACAAAATTACAAATATAAAGAATGTGCCTGGCACAAGGCAATTCTCAAGAAATGTTGGCTGCTATTATTTTTATTGTTATAAATAAGAACTTTTAAACACTAAGAAATAAAAAACCAAACTTGAACTGGAAAGAAAAAATCTCATGTTCTAGTGTGAAATAACTGATTGTGGTCTTAATTGTTTCTGTGAGAAATCCATGGACTACTGATAGTAACTGGCAAATGTAGCTAATGCAAATTGAGGTGAAACATACCAAATATGTTTGCGTGATGACAGCTACTACAACATATGTTGAAAAGTAGGAAATTCAGATACTTGAACATTTTGTCTGAGATATCATCCGTCAGCTGTGTGGACTCAGTATTTATTTTGCCTTTAAGGACACTGCTAAGAAAGAACATTCTAATTCTAAATAACTCAATTTGTCTGCTACTAAAATTACCCATTCAATATGAACAGAAAAGATTGCACACATTAACTATGCTGCAAACAAACAAACAGAATCAAAACAAAAAGACAGATGCACTCACATTCTTTCATTAGATTATAAAGCTAATTCAATTCAAGAATGATTCAGTATTTGCCACATGCTTCGAAGCATTGTTCACATCATCCAACAAAGAAACACAAGAACAACAGTTAACTCTCTCAGAACATTTACAGATTGCTGAGACTTTTTCCAAGCGCTTTAATATAAGAAATTATCCAGTCCTCTCCAACATACTACTCGGTAGGTAGTACTATATTCTCAGTTTATAGATGAGGAAACCGGCAAAGTGAAATTAAGTAACTTGCTTAAGGTCCCGTGGCTATCAAGTGGAGAAGGCAAGAATCAAGCCCAGATGACTGGGCCCTGGGCCTCATTACTCTTCTGCTTTGCTGTTCTTGGAAAGTTGGCAGCAAATCAGAGGAACCCAGACATGAAGTCAGAGTCTTAGTTCCCATTAAGGTGACTGGCTCTTATTTTGTATTTAAAATTTTTCTTCACATCCTCCATGGTTAAACCCTTTTTATTTTGCCATTGTTATTCTAGATTTCATTAAAATGCCTACAGAATTTTTAAATATTTGTAAGCATGATATATAATTTTATATTTCATTTATTCGTTTTACATTAAGTGATTTCCATATATCAATGTAGTTTTTTTTAAAAATATGCATTTTTAAGGGCTAATATTCCATGGGGTTTTGATATACCATAATTTATTTAATTATTTTTAATTTTTGGCCTCTTAAATTGCTCTCATTTATTTTATTTTATAAATAATACTGCAATGGATTTAATGACATATTTCCTTAGGACATACTATATGTTATCATAGATTTACTTGTCATTCATGATTTTTTTTGCCAAATTTTATTCCAATTCATCCTGTCCTCAGTGTATAAGTGCAATAATGTCACCATAACTTTGACAACACTTGGAATAATCTTTAGTTTAGATTTTTTTGTTAGTTTGTAAGATAGGGAATGGTGTATACTAATTAATTGGTTTCTTTGATGTCATAAATTGATCATAAATTGGCAGAAATTGATGCCATAGGCTCTGATGTGCTAAAAAAATATGTAGCATCTTTATATCCTATTGTGATCTGATCTTTTTATGTGCCAGTTCATACAGTGTCTCTTCCCGTTTAAGATTGTTTAATATTCACTCTATTCGATATTAAATTCTCTATTGGAACAGATTTTGCTCTTTGAGATTACTCAGGTCTTTTTAGACAAATGCTTATTCTTTTACACCAGGCTCACCCCAATCTCCTCCCCCTTTGCATATTGGAGTCTGGAAATCTAGAGGGGCTACGTTTTCCTTAAGGTGGAAGGGCAGGAGGGGCTCCGGATCTTTGCCTGTGCCCTAGATATTCAGTAATTCCTACCAGGGAGTGGCTGATTTAGTCCTGCTTTTTGTAGTGGTGAAAACTGAGGTATGACTGATGCCACTGATGACCTCTGGCTTTTGGCAGTGACTACTGGCCCCTCTACAAAAGCTCATGCCTTCCACGGCAAATCCCCACACACAGCAGCCACCTGTCCTGACCTGAGGCCTCTCCTTGCTCTCCTGTGACACCCTCCCCGAGCACTCACGACCCCTCACGGGGGGTGTGT